>NC_137674.1:18280661-18473161 GCF_963989245.1 Nansenia antarctica
GCACTGCCAGTTTACATTAGGGATGCAACCTCAGCACATATGTTCAAGTCAAGACTAAAAACCCATCCTTTTAATATTGCCTTTAAATGACTAAATCATTAAATTAAAATGATAAAAACCAAGGAAAATCGCTATACAAATAAAATGTATTATTATTATTATTATTCATGCCAGGGCCCAACAGTGCATCATGTGTAGAAGGATGTCGCCAAGGTCTTCCACAGAGCAGGGGTGACCTTCTCTAAGGGGCGGCTGTGGCGCAGGAGGTAGAGCTGCCGTCTCATGATCGCAAGGTTGTCAGACCGGCGGTTCGAGCCCCGGCTGGCCACATGTCGAAGTGTCCTTGGGCAAGACACTGAACCCCAAATGACTCCCAGTCAGCGGGGCCGGTGCCATTGGTGTGTGAATGTGTGTGTGAATGTGTGGGTGAATGGGTGAATGAGAGGCCGTTGTAAAGCGCTTTGGATAAAGGCGCTATATAAGTCAGTCCATTTACTCTCTTCAGCAGCAGCTCTCAGAGATCCAAACCGCTTTTCCATTTTCTACTTCATCCAAATCAGCTGTCAGAGCGCTAATAGTGAATTTTGCTAATTTCCTTGATGACACAAGCGGCCATAATCACAGGGCTCTTTCACTGAGATGAATGTAATCCTGACATTCTCCGTCTTTTCGCCCCCCCCCATAAATCTGATTCGTTTATATATTTAACACTGACGTTTACGAACACACTCAGACACACATTCATTCCTTCTCTTTCCGCTGACTGTTCCAGATTACGGGCCGGTTACTTCAACAGCTCAGAAGAACTTTGGATTTGGAGTGGAGAGGTGTTGACATTGATTAACCTTTCTGTTGAGTAAACCCCCGCCCCCCCCCCTTTGCTCAGAGACTACAGGTGGTACAGCCCCAGAGTTCTCTTTTACATTCCATTACCCCCCGACACCGCCTCACTGATAGGGGATGAGTTGGAACCGGTGCCAAAAGAGAAAGAATGTTTTTCGACACACACACACACACACACACACACACAAATAATGCAGTTCGTCCTGCCATCCTAGTGCACCATACCACCCTCCCCTCACCCAAGTTCTCACAGCCCCACCCCCCCGCCACCCCTTTCCTGCAGTCTCACCCCCCCCCCCCCCACTCCTACCCAATTAGTCTTCCTCTCCCCGGTCATATTGGCCCGGTCGTTGCGTGGTCCCTGGCTGTTCCTTTGTGGTGCCGCCCATCCTTCAGGAGGAGGCGTTATTGCCCAGGCTAGGATCACAAAGAAGCAGAGCCATGGGTTTATGGTAATTGATTATGATCCTGGTCTGTGGCTGTGACCGGTCGGCGTGCAGAGACAGAGAGAGAGATAGAGAGGGACGGTGGGGGGGTGGGGGGGGGATAAACAGGTTTTATGGAAGGACGCACAGCTGGACAGCCCAGGCATTTAAAAAGACTGAGGGGTAGATCACCTTGACTACCGCCATGTCATGTCCAGTCCTGGAGGGCATTGGGGGGGGGACTAATGTTGTTGAGATGCTGACTCTTCCTCCCATCCCAGATGTCAGATGTAGCCAGCCCCCCCCCCCCCCCCCCCCCACACACACACACACACACACTCACACACACTCTGGTTGCTTTTTCATCTGTTATTGATGCATATCAGTGGGTGGGCTGGCTGGCTGTGTGACAGCTAGGCGCTGTGGATCAATTTGTTTGTCATAACAAAGTTAACTAGTACCAGCACCAGTGGCCATCGCATTTAGAGTGCATTAGAAATAACCTAAAAAAACAAACATTATTTTACATTCAAATGAAAACATACCCACCCATGGTCGCTATAGCAACTCATTAACATCATCATCCAATATCTGACATTCTGCTACAGGCATTAGTGGCTATACTAATTTGCTAGAAGAGATTTGGTGAGGCTGCATTCTCATGTTATGCACCCAAATTGTGGAATGCACTGCCAGTTTACATTAGGGATGCAACCTCAGAAAATATGTTCAAATCAAGACTAAAAACCCATCTTTTTAATATTGCCTTTAAATGACTAAATCATTAAATTAAGATTATAAAAACCCATCCTTTTAATATTGCCTTTAAATTACAAAATAATTAAATTAAGATTATATAATGATTAAAGCACTTTGAGCTGCAACGTTTGCAGGAAAAGCGCTATACAAATAAAGTTATTATTATTATTATTATTATTATTATACAATACTGTAGATCTTTCATTAAAAATCTGCCCCAAAAATGGACGGACACAATCGCAAACAAGCTAGCCATCAGTGTTCCATTTGCAGCTACGATAGAGAGGAAATGAGGTTTGTCTCATCTGATTGTTGTATACATTTCATTTAGGGGAAAAAGAAAATATCAAATATATGTATTAGGCAGAAGAGATGAATAGGATGACAGACTCAGAGTTTGTCATGCTTGTAAACTGTTCTCCTTTTTCAAAAGATAATGAAATACCTTCTCTATACAATCTGAAGACGGCACGGCTGCCTTGTTCTATTTTCTATTTAGATACTTTAATAATTCGACTACAGGATGTAGTGAGAGATACTCTGATTTCTTGGGACAAAGCCAATTCGATTTAGTGTCCTTCATCTCTCGTAAACATATATTAGCTTTAACCTTTTTAAAGGGTAAAACAGTAGTCATGGTGATGCCTTTTATCACAACCCCGCCCCCCGCGCGACTGCAACTTTCTCTCCTGTCTTAAACGTCTGCTAGAGACATCTGCTATTCATTGAATACTGAATTGAGTTATTTCATTCCGCTGGGAATGTTTTGTTCTTTATGTAGGTACGGAGAGCTTCTCATCTACAAGCGTGCATGTTTCATGTTTCAGGGTGGATTGGTAACCAGAGGATGTCAGTTTCATTCTCATTAGGCTAATCCGTTTATTTATTTTCTCGAAAAACCAGTCACTTCACTAAGAACCTAACTTGTCAACTCCAATCAAAATAAGATGTAGTCTGAGAGCTGTATTATCTAGATAACGCTGCTGTAACTAGGACCTGCCCGGATCATGTGCCTGTGCTTGTGTGTGCACAGAGGTGTGTGTGCGTGCGTGCGTGCATGTGTGTGTGTGTGCCCAAAGCTATGCGCACTCAACTCTGTTTGAGCAGTAACACCCCTGGCGTTGCCTAGTGTGCTCTGACAGACAGCAGTGAGCTGCGTTAGCTAGGCATAAGCCCTCTTTGTAGAGGAACGCTACCTTTCATATCAAGTACCGTGCGTAATGTCCCCTGCTACAGTGTCTGCGCTGAGGCAGATCAAAACACACTGTCTGTTCGGATATGTTCTCTATTTTGTTTGTTTTGTGTGTGTGTTTGTGTCTGTTTTCTTTGTGGCTATGGCTGGTTGTTGTTAGTTCTACAGTCGTGGTTTGGGGAGGAAGCAGAGGAGAGCATGGTTGAGTTGTGTTGTGTCCATCATTGTCACTGATATTATAACTGTCACTGATATTATAACTGTTACTGATATTATAACTGTCACTGATATTATAACTGTCACTGATATTATAACGGTCACTGATATTATAACTGTCACTGATATTATAACTGTCACTGATATTATAACTGTCACTGATATTATAACTGTTACTGATATTATAACTGTTACTGATATTATAACGGTCACTGATATTATAACGGTCACTGATATTATAACTGTCACTGATATTATAACTGTTACTGATATTATAACTGTCACTGATATTATAACTGTCACTGATATTATAACTGTCACTGATATTATAACTGTCACTGATATTATAACTGTCACTGATATTATAACGGTCACTGATATTATAACTGTCACTGATATTATAACTGTTACTGATATTATAACCTTGAGAGACTCCGTGACATTCTAGGTGTTATAACTGGCTCTCGTCCAGGAAAATAGTTTTCCAGAGTGGCACCAACACTTGGCTGGTGTAGAACCACTTACGTAGGGGCTGGAGGCAGGATTATCGTGACCCAACCAAGATAGAACCTAATCCAACCAAGATAGAAATCGGTGTATTATTAATGTATCCGATTTGTTTAACTGCAATGTGATCGATACCAGCGTAGTCAATGCTAGGTAGCTGGCTATATCGACTTACAACAATGGCTAACATTAACATCATTCAGTGTTAATAATAATCAAAACATATTAGGTAATTTTTTAAACCTTTCTTCTTGAACGTAATTGCCGTCCAGAAGAAGACATGACTACAGAAACACTTAGTCACATATTTTCTGGTCTCTAAAAAACTTGAACTTAAGATGTTAATGTTAGACTTTGTTGTAAGCCAGCTCGCTAGGTGTGTGTGTGTGTGTGTGTGTGTGTGTGTGTGTGTGTGTGTGTGTGTGTGTGTGTGTGTGTGTGTGTGGTGTGTGTGGTGTGTGTGTGTGTAGAGCATACTGGTAAAAGAGAAGAGCAACCAGTGGTTTTGTTTAACCTCTGTCACGTCTCTGAGGTTTGTTGTTTTAGACGAGGAGAAGTAACAAAGCTAATTTGGACAACCTAGCTTTATTTAATAAAGAGAGAGGGGTCACATTCCACATCTACGCTTAGTGTAGTAAGTCATTAAGCAGTGTGGCTCTGTGAGTTCAACCAGTTGAACAGGGGATGTGTTATTGTGCTTTCACAGTTCTCATCAACCACCATCAATGAGGGTGAAGCATGAAAATGTGCCATTTGATATTGCCATTAATCTATCTCTAGATTCGTTTTTTTAATTGTTACTTACCCCCCCCCCCCCCTTCAGGAGGAGCAGAACCGAGGCAAGCCCAACTGGGAGCACCTGAACGAGGACCTGCATGTTCTGATCACGGTGGAGGACACACAGAACCGGGCCGAGATCAAGCTGAAGCGGGCTGTGGAGGAGGTCAACAAACTACTGGTGCCTGCGGTGAGTCTGCGCGTGCGTGCGTGTGTGTGTGCGTGCGTGCGTGCGTGCGTGCGTGCGTGTGTGTGTGTGTCCGTGTGCGTGTGTGTGCGTCCGTGTGAGAGGCAGAGAGAGAGAGAGAGAGATAGCATGGTTTGCTTTTTGCTGATCCGCATTTTCTGCCTTTCGTTTCCTGGTGTCACTTGATGAATAGGAAGTGAGACATTCCTTCGTCCCTCTTTAAAAAGGGGAAGTGTCGGTCTGGGCCTGCAGCCTGCAGCCTGCAGGGTGGTGTAATCTTGGTCTGCAGTCCGCCAGCTTCCTTTAGTCCCATTTTGTCTGAATGTGCTATTCACAGATTCATCTACAAGTAGGATATCAAATCCTGATGGGGTGGGGGTGGGGGGTTACAGTTAACGTGACACGGGAGGGTCTCCATCACTCGGATCATGTGCCTGGCCCCTTAGGAGCGCTTATGAAAGCTGTCATACATAGATCTGGTCAGCCTGCTAACGGAGAGAGCGTGACCGGTGTGCCGTGCTACTGTCCTGTAGCTGGCCTCCCTGATCAAATGACCACTCCTCCTCTAAATGAACGGAGAACACAAGACAGCCATGTCAGCTGAGGCAGGGGGCACCTGGCTGGGGCTGGGAGGGGTGGGGCGTACCTAGGTGCATGTTAGAGGGGTGTGGTGGTACCGAGGGGCATGTTAGAAAGGTGTGGTGGTACCTAGGTGCATGTTAGAGGGGGGTGGTGGTACCTAGGTGCATGTTAGAAGGCTGTGGTGGTACCTAGGTGGTGTTAGAAGGGTGTGGTGGTACCTAGGGGCATGTTAGAAGGGTGTGATGGTACCTAGGTGCATGTTAGAGGGGTGTGGTGGTACCTAGGTGCATGTTAGAGGGGTGTGGTGGTACCTAGGTGGTGTTAGAGGGGGGTGGTGGTACCTAGGGGCATGTTAGAGGGGGGTGGTGGTACCTAGGTGGTGTTAGAGGGGTGTGGTGGTACCTAGGTGCATGTTAGAGGGGTGTGGTGGTACCTAGGTGCATGTTAAAGGGGGATGGTGGTACCTAGGGGCATGTTAGAGGGGGGTGGTGGTACCTAGGTGGTGTTAGAGGGGGATGGTGGTACCTAGGTGCATGTTAGAGGGGTGTGGTGGTACCTAGGTGGTGTTAGAAGGGTGGGGTGGTACCTAGGTGCATGTTAGAGGGGTGTGGTGGTACCTAGGTGGTGTTAGAAGGATGTGGTGGTACCTAGGTGCATGTTAGAAGGGTGTGGTGGTACCTAGGGGCATGTTAGAGGGGGATGGTGGTACCTAGGTGGTGTTAGAGGGGGGTGGTGGTACCTAGGTGGTGTTAGAGGGGTGTGGTGGTACCTAGGGGCATGTTAGAGGGGTGTGGTGGTACCTAGGTGGATGTTAGAGGGGGGTGGTGGTACCTAGGTGCATGTTAGAGGGGTGGGGTGGTACCTAGGTGGTGTTAGAGGGGTGGGGTGGTACCTAGGTGCATGTTAGAGGGGGGTGGTGGTACCTAGGGGCATGTAAGAGGGGTGTGGTGGTACCTAGGGGCATGTTAGAGGGGTGGGGTGGTACCTAGGGGCATGTTAGAGGGGTGGGGTGGTACCTAGGTGCATGTTAGAAGGGTGGGGTGGTACCTAGGTGCATGTTAGAGGGGTGTGGTGGTACCTAGGTGGTGTTAGAAGGATGTGGTGGTACCTAGGTGCATGTTAGAGGGGTGTGGTGGTACCTAGGTGGTGTTAGAGGGGTGTGGTGGTACCTAGGTGGTGTTAGAGGGGGGTGGTGGTACCTAGGTGCATGTTAGAGGGGGGTGGTGGTACCTAGGTGCATGTTAGAGGGGGGGGGTGGTACCTAGGTGCATATTAGAGGGGGGTGGTGGTACCTAGGTGGTGTTAGAGGGGGGTGGTGGTACCTAGGGGCATGTTAGAGGGGGGTGGTGGTACCTAGGTGCATGTTAGAGGGGGGTGGTGGTACCTAGGTGGTGTTAGAAGGGGGTGGTGGGGCGTACCTAGGTGCAGGTTAGAGGGGTGTGGTGGAGCGTACCTAGGTGGTGTTAGAGGGGTGTTGTAGTAGGTTGTAGTCAACAGGGAGAGGTTACCAACCGTGTGTTAGTTAGTTGGATGGCGGCTCGGGTCGTCTTGGGGGAAATGACTCACTTGCTAATAAGGGACACACAGGAAGGAAATGATATCATGTGTGATCGTGTGATTCTCATCACAGGACCCTGATGTAATATTTGACTTTGTGTGATCGTCAGCAGAGCAGTCCATGCTCTGGGTCCAGTCGTGTGGTCTGAGCCCAGAACTTGAGTTCACCTCAGCTCTCCTATAGTGTTTTACCCCTTTTGATATATCCCAAAGTCTGAAGCAGGGTACAAAGCATTAACATTTTGATTTGGTTTGATAGTTCTTGTCACGCCTAACTTGGATACTTACATCACAGGATGTTGTGGAAACTAGGTTCCAAATGGTGGGCCTGATTAGCATGTCTAAAAGTCAACGTCTTACACCAACCCATGTAGGCATATAGCATAGCTTTAACTTAATTTTAGCTTAGCTTAACTTAGCTTTAACTCTAATTGCTGTCAGTGAGATTTGGGTGGTTCAAGTGTTGAGTCCACATAATTGAGGAAAGTGTTTTGACAAGTCTTCAACTTAGTTCTTTTTTAATTTTAGATTTAATTTTAGATTGTTGTTCTTCAGAGCAGATTGATTCATTTTAATTCAGAGGGTGTTTAGAGGCCTATGCCGCTATCACACTACAGTAATAAAACTATGGCTCCTCCGCGCTGGGCTGCCATGGCAACTGCCCCCTGGACACCCAGAATAAGTATGCCACTCGCCCTCAGGCTTCCGTGGCAACAGGCAGCAGTGTTCTGGTTCTAAAACTGGAGGACCGCAGCATCCTAGAACCAGAACACAGAGGAACAGTCAGGTCTCCCTCTACGGTGCAGTTCACTCCCAAGTATGTTTCCTCGTCTCCTGCCTCCTCTCCCCACTCTCCTGGTGTTTGTCATACATAGACGAGATTGTGGCGTGCTGCCGTAGTCTAATTTGTCCCACCATAGTCTCATAACGGACCAAAAAGTATTTTTGCACCGTTTTTTGGGCCAATTTTCGCAAAAAGAATTACTGACACTGTTTCACCTGCCACAGTCTCACAAGATCCAGTGTGAAACACTGTCTCCTCTCCTGTCTCCTCTCTCCTGTCCTCTGTCTCCTCTGTCTCCTCTCTCCTGTCTCTTCTCTCCTGTCTCCTCTCCTCCCCTCTCTCCTGCCCCCTCCCCTCTCTCCTGTCCCCTCTCTCCTCTCCTCTCTCCTGCCCCCTCCCCTCTCTCCTGTCCCTTCTCTCCTCTTCTCTCACCTGCCACCTCTCTCCTGCCCCCTCCACTCTCTCCTCTCCTCTATCCTGTCCCTTCTCTCCTCTTCTCTCACCTGCCACCTCTCTCCTCCCTCCTGTCCTCTCTCCTCCCTCCTGTACCCTCTCTCCTCTCTCGTTTGGGCGTAGAGGCTGTGTGTGTGATGTGCTGCCCTCCCCACCCTGTGGTAAAACCCATTAGCCATGTTAGCCTCTGGGGGCTCGTCACAGACAAAGAAACGAGACGTCCTTCCATGTTTGCCTAATCTAACATCCAGCATCTCACTCCCTTAAAGAGTTTCCTAATCCCATCTGAAACGTCCATCTAGATGAAACCCACTTCTGATCCCCTGTTGAGCAGTGGAGCTAACACAGTTGGATCACGTGGTCCATCCCGTGGAGCTACTGTAGATGGCTGATAGCTGCACAGTTATCAATATTCATCTTCATCACCATCATCACCATCAGCAACCACCGCTAGAGGCAATAACAAAACAGTAAACCCATCGTCCCCTACGATGATGTGGTCTTCTATGAAAGGAGAGTCATTGAGAAACCTGTGAATGAAGCAAGATGCTTCTTGATAAAAGTTGGACTATGACACTCTGGTCGTCTCTGTCTTACAGTGTTGTGTCCCAGGGTGCACTGGGAGGTCCTTCCTCTTGGTGTGATCACGTTCTTTGACCAAAGTGAAACATTATTTCACTGATTTGATCGGTGAGGGACAACGGGCATTGAAGGCAGCCCCACACACATTCCCTCCCAAAGAAGTGTGAAGTAGACAAGTGCAGTGTCTGACTTCATCATTAAACAATACTTCCGGCTCGGAGGGTCCTCCAGGTTAAGGCCACTGATCAGAATCACAATCACGAATGTCTTTTATTACCTCAATGTACGGATACAAAGAGTAAAATTCTTGGATTTACATTTACATTTACATTTTTGGCATTTAGCAGACGCCTTATTCCAAAGCGACTTTACAATCGATACATTTGACTAAGCAAGTGAATCATCAATCCACCAGTCGTAGCAGGAAGAGTAATCCAGCTCAGGCCCGGGGCCATTGGGTTCAGGTTCAGGTTCAATAGACATTGGCATTGCAGCAGAAATACCAAATCAATAAAAGGATAAGCAGGATAACAACAAAAGCTGTAGGCCTACATACAATAGTATCAATAATAGAATAGGTGATAGCAGTAGAATACCAATCAGCATATCAACATTGTTAACGTAAACAACATTAGGGAAAGTAATTCATATCAGGTTGTGTAAAAACGCTGATGTAGGTTGCGGTGAGACATGACACACTGTCATACGGTGTGTGACGTGGTGCAAAGATGGAGCAGTGTTCAGGTAGGTAGTGACCAAGTAGTCAAGTCGTCATCATATGGATTGTTAATGCAGTGGGGATGCAGTGTGGGGTTGCCTTACCCCAGTGCGTGTCCCTAGGAGCCTGATGGCTTGTGGGAAATAGCTGTTATGATATGAGGAATACCACTGGTGCTGTTATTATAATATGACACCCTGGTATGCCATGGAACTTTGGTCCTGGCTGATATTCTTCTGGTAAGGCGCCGATCATCTGGACACACGTAGGCACACACACACACACACACACACACATACACACGCGCACACACACACATAAACATACACACACACACGCACACACACACACACACACTCGTTTGATATAAGATGCCTTTACTCCAAACACACATTTCACCAATAGGCTAAAACTAAATATTTGCACAGACACGTACACACGCACGCACACACACACACGTGCGTGCGTGTAAGTGCACGTGCGTGTTTGCGCATGTATGCATGTCTTTGTGATTCCCAGCTCCCAAACATAGCCATCCGCAACAGATTGAAGCAATTCCTCAAAATTATGCATGACTCAAATTCTCTGCAATAACAGAGATGAGAGAGGATGTGCTTATCAGAATGTGGCATTCATGCATTCATACATAAGGATCAGATGTATTGGCACATACTGTCTTTGGACTGTCCTCAGTCCAGAGAGATGTGATAATCTATTTCTGAATCGTTCTGTTCAAATATTTAGTCATTCAATGTGATCTCCAGCACGGCTAGAATCTAAATCTGTGTGTGTTGTCTTCAACGATTGATTCGAATTGATTTCATTGTGTTTGTGTGGATGTTCAGTTCAACAGTAGGAGGAAGTACAACTGGAGCGTTAGGTTTAGTCTACACATCTGAGAGCAACGATAGAAGGGGAAACTCTTAACAGCAAACTCTGCCACCTGCTGTAATGCTGTCACTGCTATCAGTGGAGCCCCCCCCCCTTCTATCTCTCCCCACCTCTGCCTGTGCCCCCACAGCAGTTGGAGTAGCCGTGTCTGAACGCTAACGGTAACTGTCTGGCTGGTGAAGGAGCTGCTTTAATTAAAGTCCTGTCTGTCAGCCTGGCTCCTGGCCCCCACTAAACTGACAGATACAGCCTGCTCTAATTGTCAGGGTCCAAAGATAAAGTGGGATTCAAATGGTGTGGGTGTGGGTGTGGGTGTGTGTGTGTGTGTGTGTGTGTGTGTGGTGTGTGCGTGGGTGTGCGTGTGGTGTGCGTGCGTGTGTGTGTGTCTATTGTGTTAGTGCTAGAGAGGGCTGTGTGTGTGTGTGTGTGTGTGTGTGTGTGTGTGTGTGTGTGTGTGGTGTATGTGCATGCGTGCTTTTGGTGTGTGTGTGTGTGTGTGCGCGGTGTGTGCGTGCGTGCGTGCGTCTCTCTTGCCCTCCAACCCACCCCTCAGGCTCGGCCAGCTGTGCCACTACAATATTTGAACATCGGCGAACCTGAGCAAACACGCACTCACTCACACACATACACACACACACACACACACCCGCCACTTGGACCTGAATCTTCCAGCCCGGGCCCTAGCCTCTCAGTCAAGTCAAACACCTGCTTAGCTCCTCGGGCGTGTGGAATATCTACACTTGACAGTTTTGATTGGCTGTCTGGCTGTCGTAACCTTTTTTTTATCTCTTCTCCGTATCTGCCTCGCTTGTTTTTCTCTCTGTTCTCTCTCTCACTCTTGTCATGCACCCCGCTCCGACGTTCATACCCTCTCACCACCTGTCCTACTTTTCTACTCTGCCGGTATTAAAGCCGGCGTTCAAACAAATCCGGGGTTTCGGGATAAAAAAGAAAAAACTCCACTCTCAATCGTGACTGTACGGTACGCTCTCTTCCTGCATCGATGCTTCCCTGTTTCACGATAAGAGTGTTGTGTGCAAGGGGGTCGTTGAGAAACACTTGTTTTTTTTTATGTGTTATTTTTTTCTGAGTGGGACAGTTCCACTCATAGTTTTCTTTTTTTAGAGATAGACACAGTAGAGATTTTTGACAGGAAGGATGGGTGAGAGAGAGAGAGAAGGGAAGACAGAGAGAGAGAGAGAGAGAGAGAGAGAGAGAGAGAGAGAGAGAGAGAGAGAGAGATTGTTAGGTGAGTGAGGGGGAGAGCATGGTTGGAGTATTAGGAGTGAAGACAGCGCTTCAAGAGGGGCCGAACAAAAGCCCACTGGTTTGTGGGAGTTCCCTTCTGTTCCCTCTGCAGCACAATAGGCACACACACACACACACACACACTCACAAAACACACACACACACACACACTCACAAAACACTCACAAAACACACACACGGCACACGCGCACGCACTCACACACATGCACACACATTCACACACATGCACACACACTCACACACACGCGCACGCACTCACACAGTCACACACTCACACACACAGCCCTCTCTAGCACGAACACAATAGGTTCTCTCTTGCATGACATGTTGTTCTGTTTCTGAGAGCAGAGGAGAGGAGCCAGTCTGAGTTCAGATGGGCGTGAGACTGCGTGCGTGCGTGAGTGAGTGTGTGTGTGTGTGTGTGTGTGTGCACTTGTGTGCACTTGTGTGTGCGTGTGTGTGTGTGTGCGTGTGAGTGTG
The DNA here is from genome assembly GCF_963989245.1 of Nansenia antarctica. NCBI lineage: Eukaryota > Metazoa > Chordata > Actinopteri > Argentiniformes > Microstomatidae > Nansenia > Nansenia antarctica. Next base: position 18,292,884 of record NC_137674.1, read on the forward strand.
AGTGTGCGTGTACGTGTGCGTGTGTGTGTCTATTGTGTTAGTGCTAGAGAGGGCTGTGTGTGTGTGTGTGTGTGTGTGTGTGTGTGCGTGCCCTCCCGTGCCGCTATGTGATTCTGATTCATGTCAGATTTGGCATGTGATGTGTGGCAATGTGAGTTAGACTGTGTGTGCGTGTGCACGTGTGTGTGTGTGTGTGTGTGTGTGTGTGTGTGTGTGTGGCTCCGTGTGTGGCTCTGGGTTCTTGTATGTGTGAACAGCAGGGACCTCTTCTCTGGTCACATGATTGAGTAGTCATCCAGGTCTTTGAGGCTGAAAGACCATCAAAAGAGCCTTTGTTTACAACTGGAGTGTGGAAATCCTGAGCTGGGCGCTCCGCTCCTGCAGGGCCGGATAATGCTCTCTGTGGGGCTCTCTCCCCCTCCGCAGAAAGTGCATCTCTCTCTCTCTCTCTCTCTCTCTCTCTCTCTCTCTCTCTCTCTTTCTCTGTTAAATCATTTCGGAGAGTCGTTTTGAATCTCTATCTCTCTCAGGGAGACCCACCCCTGTCCTGAGCCAAACAGAACTCACCCAACGGGCCTCTTTCCTCCCCTCTCTCCTCTTATATCGGGGATCTGAGGGGGGGGGGGGGGGAATGGGGGTTGAACGGAGTTGAAAGGGGTTCGAATATGCGTCTCCGTGGCAACCTGTCGAGTGGCTCTTGTCCCGGGCTTTCAAAAGAAGCAGGGGGGGGGGGGGTCATGTGACTGTAAAAAGAGAGGCTTGAATTCCTCCTCCGAACTGCCCCCTGTGTTTCAGCCCACGGGGGAGAGCAGGGACCCCCCAAGCTCTGGGAAACAAGCTGTCCATCCCCATCCTCACACTTATCCCCCCCCCCCCCCCCCCTTCCTCTCTTCACCCCCCCCCCCCCCCCCCTTCCTCTCTTCACCCCCCTCTCCCCGGGTAAGTGAGGGATTCGATCTATTGAGGAAAATTGTTTTTCACAGAAACGAATCTACCCCTGCCGTTCTGGTTTCGTCGAGATATTTCATTGTAGCAGCTGCCACCCTCAGGCATCCACAGTGAAATGTCACGTCAGAAATTAGCCCTGTTCTGAACCCCTTCTGTCAGGGAAAAAAATCGCTATTCTTCACACAACAGGGTGATTGCTGTGTGAAGTCACGCTTGACTTCTACGCTTTTGTGGCATTCTGCAAGATGTCAAAAATTGACGTCCTACTATTTGAAAAATATAGGTACTTATTGTAAAATACAAGGCTAAGTGGGTCACCATCAGCTTCCTGTTATTTGAAGTAGGTGTAATAGTTGCATTTATTATGTCACTTATTTTAGTGTAAGTATATTTTATTACAAATGTATTATATATATTTTATTTTTAGTATTATAGGCTATTGTAATTGGACTGACTTATATAGAGCCTTATTCCAAAGTGCTTTACAATGGCCTCTTATTCACCCATTCACACACCAATGGCGGCAAGCTACAATGCAATTTTGGGTTCAGTGTCTTGCCCAAGGACACCTCGACATGTAGCCAGCCGGGGATCGAACCACCGACCTTGCGATCATTAGAAGCCGGCTCTATGAAGAGCCTTCTTTGCCTTCGCGCATCCATGAGCCTTGGGGCGCCCAAACACCCTGTCGCCGGTTTGTGGTTTGACCCTCCTCGGACCACTGTCCAGGTACTTACCATTGCTGACCAGAGACCCCCACAAGCCTCGTGGACCCAGAGACGCTCTGACCCAGTCGTCTGGCCATAGTCTCTCAGGCACTGGCGGACTCGGGGGGGGGCAGTGGGGGCGACCGCCCCTCCTGGTGCCCCCACGGTTGAAAAACGTCTCTCTTAAGTGCCCTTTTGAGTGGCGAAAATTAGAGGACGTGCCCTATTGGTGGCCCTCCAATGGTCTAAACTTGACCATGTGCCCCCACCGTTGAAAAACGTTGCACTAAAGTGCCCTTTTGAGTGGCAAAATTAGAGGATGTGCCCTATTGGCTGCCCTTCCAGTGGTCTAAACTTGACCGTGTGCACTGATGGGGTCCCATGTTGTGCAGTAGGTGCCCTTTTTTTCTTTCCGCCCCTGCCCTTCAAACAGCCTGTGTCCGCCACTGCTCTCTTTCTTTACTCCTGACCATTTCTCCTGCATCCAACACATCAACTTCAAGAACGGACTGTTCACTCGCTGCCTAATATATCCCACCCCTTGACAGGTGCCATGGTAACAAGGTTAAGCATCATCATAATAATGTTATTCACTTCACCTGTCAGTGGTCATACTGATTTGGCTCGTTGGTGTACATGACTGCTAGGAATATCAGGTATAATTCCACTCAAGTCTTCTCTCACCAAAACTCCTAGCTGTATCAATATCAACATGAATCCAGAGTGTTTGGGTCTGATAGTAATGGAGATTATGATGTTCTTATCTGACACACCGCGTGGCAATCTCACCATAAGCAGAGGGGGAAATTAGAATATCGGTGGAAATGAATTATAAACATAGTCATGTATTTATTTATTTTATTTTTGGGGGACTTTCAAAAGGAGTCAAACAGCAGGCCAGTAACAGAGCCTCTGTTTGAAGATAAGAGAACATTATGAGAATGTGAAAGTTGAGTTGTTGAGAGAAACTCTTCCGTATCTCTGGAGTGAGTCGTGCCATGCAGGCATGTTTAGCCTACTGTGTAGATAGCCAGTTGGCTAGTACAGGTTCATGTTTACTGTGTAGATAGCCAGTTGGCTAGCACAGGTTCATGTTGGCTAGCACAGGTTCATGTTTACTGTGTAAACAAACAACAAGTCAACAATAAAAGTAATTAAAAAAAAAAAGTGACAATAGAAGATAGTGAAAGATGTCTTGCCTAGGGCACCAACACGGCCCCAATAGTCCCACTGGATGACTCAGCTTTCTGACGGTTTTGGATTTGTATTCAGAGGAAAAGACGCTGCAGACAACTGGATAGTAATTGATAATCCATCCGATCGATCGATCGCGCTAAAGTTCACCCTCAGAGCTCAGTTCAAACCGCCGTCGCGCGACTCAGACGACTTTCTCTCTGGTAGTCGTAGGAGTGATTTGTAGTACCGTGGTGTTACCGTGGCAGTAGCCTATTAGAATGCGCGGTTCACACAGCGCCCCGGTGCACTGTGGGGGGACACCTCTCCTCTCCACTTAAATTTCCTTTTTTTTTTCCTGAAGCCAAATTAACATGAAAGCTCTGTGTGTCTGGGGCCTTACGTGGAGCGCCGAGAGATTATCACCCCAGATGCTGAATGCTTCCTTAAATCTACCCCCCCCTCCTCCTCCTCCTCCTCCTCCTCCTCCTTCACTTCCTCTGACCTACCATGACTCGAGTGTGATTGCACACACACACACACACACACACACACACACACACAAGCACACACAAGGACACATGCTCCCTATGTGCTCTCTCGTGTGTGTGTGTGTGTGTGTGTGTGCGTGCCCCAGTACACACTAGTAGAAATGCATTAAAACCTCTAAGACATACGACATACACCCATAACCAATAAGACATACCTACAACATACTTAACACATACATAAGACATAGGATAAGTTAACAGACAAGCCCGTCTCTTGTCTCTGACTGTATCAATCCAACCCTCCCCTCACATCCTGTCCGACCAGGAAAGGCTTCTCCCCACACCAGAGTGACTGTTCTCAGAATACCCAGCAGGCTAATTTTGCCCTCCCCATCTCTTCTCATTGTGTCCGTTCTAAGACAAAGGGCAGACATGGTTTGTTGTTCGAGCCTTATATAATCAAACAGCCTCTTGTTGGTGTTTGGACACGCAGTTGCTGTATAAACACTTGTGCAACATGGAGACCTTCTGGGACCTTTTATCCCACTTTGTTGCGTAACTCCCTGGTCATATGAGTGTTCGTGTATGTGTGTAGCCAGAGTCAATTTGGTCGCTGGTCTCCATGGTGCATTGGCAAACTGTCGGGAGAAACACGTACTCTGTTTGCAGATGTGAATTCTAACGAGTGTTCATCTAATTAGCCAGCTATGCCACATAAAAGGAGAGCTACAAGTCCAATTAACATATATATTGGATTAAGAGCCAATTACACTCATGTGCTGTAATGCAGAGGTAATCTTTCCCTCTATGGCTTACTAGTGTGTGTGTGTGTGTGTGTGTGTGTGTGTACCTACTTTTTGTGCGTGAATGCTTGTCTGCGTGTGTGTGTGTGTGTATGTATGTATGTGTATGTGTGTGTGTACCTACTTTTTGTGCGGGAATGCTCGTCTGCGTGCGTGTGTGAATGCTCATCTGAATAGTGGTGAATGCGTGCATGTGTGTGCGTGCGTGTGTGCGAGCGAGAGAAAACAAACAGGAAGCGGGGGCCCTTCCACAGTGTGTTTTCTCTGCGACGCCTCTCCGCAGCGTCTGTGCGTCCTGTCTCAGCTGGAAGGGGGCGGGTGTCTGTCTGTCTGTACACACACACACACACACACACACACACACCCGTGCTTGTCTCCAGCTGCACGGTAATGAATGCAAGTCCCTGGGTGACCGTGTCTCTGGAACAGCCCAGCAGCCCGAGCAGAGAGAGGCTCTCAGACTGATTATCCCATTAGCCGCAGTGACTCCCACTCTGTTTGGCTCCGGCAGCGTTGTCGTGGGGACGGGAACATACTAGAAAAGTTTCTAGTCAAGAGATCGGGTCGGGACGGGACGGGGGGGGAAAGCATCCGTAGTCCGTCCGTGCGATTGCGAGAGACAGGAAGGGCAGGAGGAGAGGATGAGGTGACGCAGTGGCCTGCTGCCAGGAGAGGGAGGGGAGGGGGTGGGGGTGGGGGGGTAGGGGGTGTTCAGAGATAGCAGCTGTACTCACTGGGTGAGTGGGACACGTTCCTGGAGGGCTGGGGGGAGAGGGAGAGGGAGGGAGGGGGGGGGGGGGGGGAGAGAGAGAGAGAGAGAGAGAGAGAGAGAGAGAGAGAGAGAGAGAGAGAGAGAGAGAGAGAGAGAGAGAGAGAGAGAGAGAGAGAGAGAGAGAGAGAGAGAGAGAGATTCCGAATTCCGTCCGTCCGGTTTCCGAATCCACCCCCCGTCCTCCCTCTCCTTCCCTCTTCAGCCAATCAGAGCGCGTCACCCTTCCTACTCCCAAACAGCTGATCCGAGGAGGCTGTCGGAGTCCACCCCCCCCCTCTTCGCCTTTGCCTTCGGGCGGGGGAGCTACGTCGTAAAAGTTGTCGTAGCGGTCACTCCCGACCCCCCGCTTTAATCACCAACGTTACTCATCTCTGCTTTTGGCCGATGTCAATAACCAGCGATTATGTCATGAGAATCACAGCCATAAATATTGCTACGGAATCTGTTCTGTGAAATAGGAGAAAAGCTGGGTGCTGGTGGGTCGTTGCGTACTGTGCTGGCCACATTGAGAGAGGAGTAGATAGATATATTGAAAGCGATTTCCTGCCAAAATCCCCAAATAGCATGTCAGTCATGATCGAAAGAGAGGGAACCAAAGGCGGAAAGAGAGAGGGAGAGATCAAGAGAAGAGAAATAACACACACACACAGAGAGAGAGAGAGAGAGAGAGAGAGAGAGAGAGAGAGATATCCTGGCAGTCATTGTTTTCCAAAGGTCATAGTGATCCCAGCCTGAATAGCATCGGAATTATTCCTCTTTATGCAAGCTGACATAAAAAGCATTCCACACACACGGACCTGAGCACACTACCAAAGGGGACAGATAGACACACATACACACACACACACTCAGAGATAGACATATGGACAGACAGACAGACACATAAACACACACACACACACTCAGAGATAGACATACGGACAGACGTCCAGACAGACAGACAGACAGACAGACTGACTGACTGACAAACACACAGACAGTGGAGCCTCTAGCGGGCTGTTTGCATTGACATTTCCACTATTAGAATATCACAATTCTATCCAGAGTCAGTTCATAGTGACGTCTTTTCTGTGCAGTGTCATTTTCACTGTCTCGTGATTCTAAACGGTTCCGTGTGATACCGGGGTCAGCGAGTTAAGCTTTGACTTTGACACTCAACGCACCCAAAAACAACACATCCTCCAGGTTCAAATCCCCCGTATCGTCCTCTCCGATCTTATTCCACTTCTGCCCAGTGTCGACTAAATCCCGTGCGACACGTGGATTCACAGTCTCTGAACGTTTGATGACAGCCGAGTCGAATCGAAACGGCATCTCCCGTTCGCATAACCCAGTCCCAAGGAAACGATTTAAAACCACTCGGGAAAACAAAGACACAGGACCCGTTGAAAAAGGGGCTTTTAAAGAGTTAAGCGCTCCGAGCACACAGATGCATGTTAGCGTGGTCTCGGATTAGACCAAGCCCGTCATGTTGGGTAGTACACATGCGGCGCTCCGATCGCACAGGCTTCCCTGCTTGCGGCCATAGGGAGAGATGGGAGGGAAGGATGCAAAACCACAAAATAGACTGAAGGGTGTCTGAAGCATTTGTGTTGGACGGAAATCAACCTTTATTGATGTTTGCTCCAAGCACTTGATCCTCAGCACATGCACACACACACACACACACCGAGACGCACGCACGCACGCGCGCGCACACACACACACACACACACAATCGTACTAACACAAACATCCACATACACACACACAAACAAGCACGCACACACACACAGAGACGCACGCACACACACAATCGTACTGACACAAACATCCACATACACACACACACACAAACAGGCACGCACACACACACACAGGCACACACACTCTTCTATATCTGCCTGGCTTCTGAGCCGTGGCAGTGTGAGTTGTGCAGAGCGGGTCTTTGTGTGTCTGCGCTTGGCAGCGTTTCACAGTACCAGCAGGAAGGGCCCACGGCAACACTGTCACAGAGGGACCGGGAGAGAGAGAGTGCAGGAGAGAGATAGAGAAACAAGAGAGGGCCTAGCAGAGGGTGGGGAAACATTAGGAGGAAAACAAGGTAAAAGGGCAGTTTAGAGTCTCGTTTGTTCTCAAAGCAAAACTTAAATCGTTTGCGCAGAGTGGAAAGAAATGAGAAAGCTTCCTAACCTTCCCGACACGACTCCTAGCCTCGACGCTGACTTTCAAAAGAGAAGAAGAAGTCGACAGTCATGGTGGACTGACTCTTCCTCACCAGAACCCACAGCAGCACAGGTGCTACAGAGTCCGTCAGGACTCACAGAGTGACAACACAGCGCCCCTCGCTGGCTCCGTGCTGCAACTGCAAGTTATGGAACTGAGATATGAACGTTGTCCACCTGAACGAGTAGAGGACCGAGTCCAAAACAGAAAGATCGCCTCGCCCCCCTTGCTCTTATACTATACCCCCCCCCCCCCCCACACACACACACACACCCTAACCACACACACACACACATGCGCACATACACACCGACCACACACACACGCGCACGCGCCGCACACACACCGACTCCACACACACACACACACACACACTTCATATTCATATTGTAGCGTCAATGTTGCTCAAAGATAATCGAACGGTACCACTCAAGGACGAGTGCTCCATTTGTTGATTAAATAACAAGTCAGGGTGATTTATCTCAGCAGAGCGGCCCCTCCAAGGACTATTAATCACTCCAAACATCGCTTATTAAAAAGTATTGATGTTTTGATCTATACAGGATTCAGTGAGTGTTGTGTTGTTTTTCCGAGGGCCTTATTTGAGTCTTTGCTCATAGTCTCTTTTTCAGAAGCCCCCTCTCACTCCCCTCCCGCTGAGAGCCCTCATCTCATCTTTACAAGTCTTCCACAAAATCGAGGTTCTGATAAAAACAAAGTCTGATTGCATTTTTTCCTGGAGTTAATTGTTGCTCCAGGCACGGAAATGAGTCTAGCCTAGTGATGTGAGAAGAGTTGGACTCAGATGAACAAATACTTCAGTACTGTTTGTCTGTTTGTCAGATGAGCAGATTAGAGATGTGTAGTGAGTTATCCCAGACACAGCTGAACGGATAAGACATTGATCTGGGTGGACAGACGAGACAAAGATCAACATGTACCAGAGTGAACAGTAACGTGTGAGATTCCACTGGAAGTACAAGCAAATGCCTCCAAAGTAACTGGGTGACGCTTCATCATACAGCAGGATAATGACCCAGAACACACTGTCATAGCAACTAGGGAGGTTTTCAGACCCAAAAAGTGGAAAGTTGTTGACTGCAAAATCAATCTCCAGATTGATATCCTCTTGAACATGCAGTTGATCTGCCGAAGAGGAGACTTAAGGCGAATCGTCCTCAAAACAAACAACAAGTGAAGATGGCTGCTGTACAGGCCTGGCAGAGAGGGAATATACCCAGTGTCTGGTGGGGTCAATGGTTCGCAGACTTCAGGATGTTATTGCTTGCAAAGGTGTCAACCAAATAAGCATTAAGTAAGCAATAAGCAACCAATAACATTTAAGATTTAAATCTGTCCCATCACTTTTGGGTACCCTGAAACAGGGGGACTAAGCATAAACGTGTTGTAATTTCTGAATGGTGAAACCAACAAACTTGCAGGGCTGACATGTTTACATTGCTAAATAATAATAATAATAATTCAATATTCATGATTTATTTTATTGCCATGTGTGCCAAAAGTGTATTACATCCCATTATACAAGTACAAGAGAGTAACATTCTTATGGCTTCAGTTTCAATCGACATTGCAGCAGCAAGAGAAAACTAAATGGCAATGGAAAAAATTAGGCAAGATACAATTGAGCAATACAATAATAGAATAGTAAAACAATGTCATTTCTCATTATAATCCATAATGGCATAATGCATCTAGTGGGACTTTGCTAGCTAGCTAAAAAGCTAACACCTGTGACACATTTGTTGATGGCATGTAACTCACTACATAGTTAACAAGCGGCTGTGGCGCAGGAGGTAGAGCCGGCGTCTAACCGCGGCTGGCCACATGTTGAGGTGTCCTTGGGCACTGAACCCCAAATTGCTCCCGATGAGCGGTGCCGGCACCTTGCATGGTAGCTTGCCGCCATCGGTGGGTGAATGTGTGAGTGAACGGATGAACGAGAGGCCGTTGTAAAGCGCTTTGGAATAAGGCGGTATATAAGACAGTCCGTTTACCATTTAACAAGCAAACACGTTTGGCTCTGGCATGTAACTCACTACATAGTTAACAAACTAACACATTTGACTCACTGTCGGTGTGTCGGCAACAAACATACAAACGTGTACATACACACAGCTTAGTAAACAACGCATGGAACTCACTTACCCAGAAATAAAGCAGACGGCGTATCGACAGACCACAGTCCTGCAGGATGCAACCTCAGCAAATATGTTCAAGTCAAGACTAAAAGCCTATCTTTTTAATATTGCCTTTAAATGACTAAATAATTAAATTAATATTATAAAAACCCATCCTTTTAATATTGCCTTTAAATTACAAAATAATTAAATTAAGATTATATAATGATTAAAGCACTTTGAGCTGCAACGTTTGCAGGAAAAGCGCTATACAAATAAAGTTATTATTATTATTATTATTATTATTATTTATGACGGTGTGTGTTGGGTGTTTCCGAAGGGGATAACCCTGGCTTTCACACCATGAGAAGGTTTGGTTGCCGGGGGTGACGGTGCTGGGGGTTGAGTGACCCATGGGTTCCCAGTTCATTTTAAAAGTGGCCCACTATGAAAGGTCATTGGGGACCCCTGGTGTAGATGTAGTTTCCAATGTTCCAATGAGAGGTGAGCCCAATCTGTACACACTTCAACAGTGCAACGTTTGACACTTGCTGTGTGTGTGTGTGTGTGTGTGTGTGTGTGTGTGTGTGTGTGTGTGTGTGTGTGTGTTTGTGTGTGACAGGCCGAGGGAGAGGATAGTCTGAAGAAGATGCAGCTGATGGAGCTGGCCATCCTCAACGGCACCTACCGAGACGCCAACATCAAGTCACGTAAGAATGACATCACCCTCTCTCTCTCTCTCTCTCTCTCTCTCTCTCTCTCTCTCTCTCTCTCTCTCTCTCTCTCTCTCTCTCTCTCTCTCTCTCTCTCTCTGTCTCTCTCTGTCTCTCTCTCTCTCTCTCTCTCTGTCTCTCTCTATCTCTCTCTCTCTGTCTCTGTCTCTCTCTCCTTTCTCTCTCTGTCTTTTACTCTCTCTCTCTCTCTTTCTCTCTCTGTCTTTTACTCTCTCCTCTCTCTCTCTCCTCTCTCTCTCTGTCTTTTACTCTCTCTCCTCTCTCTCTCTTAGTCATGTAAGAATGACATCACCCCTCTCTCTCTCTCTCTCTCTCTCTCTCTCTTTCTCTCTCTCTCTCTCTCTCTCTCTCTCTCTCTCTCTCTCTCTCTCTCTCTCTCTCTCCTCTCTCTCTCTCTGTTGCCAGGCAAGGCACTGACTGACACTGGGTGGGCTGTGGGGGGCTGTTGTATGTAACTCCAACTGTTCTTTTAACAAATGAGGACTTTGTGTGCCATGCAGAGTAGCTGAGCAGCTGTTGTGTGGGTAGCTGTACATGTCAGCTGTACATGTCAGCCATGAGAGAGTCTGTCCAACATATCTCATTCTCCTACTACCACTCTTAGCGATACTAACGTGTGTTATGTTTCCATCCTCCCTCCCTCCCCTCCCTTGTCCATCCCCTTCCTCCCTCCCCTCCCTCCCTTGTCCATCCCCTCCCTCCCTTGTCCATCCCCTTCCACCCTCCCCTCCCTCCCTTGTCCATCCCCTCCCTCCCTCCCTCCCTTGTCCATCCCCTCCCCTCCCTCCCTTGTCCATCCCCTCCCTCCCTCTCTTGTCCATATCCTCCATCCCCTCCCTCCCTCGTCCATCCTTTTCCTCCCTCCGTTGCCCATCCCATCCCCTCCCTCCCTTGTCCATCCCCTCCCTCCCCTCCCCTGTGTCCCCTCCCTCCCCTCCCCTGTGTCCTCTCCCCTCTCCCTCCAGCCGCCTTGGCCTTCTCCCTCGCCGCCACCGCCCAGGCGCCCCGCCTCATCACGGGGCCCGGCAGCCTCCTCCAACAGGGCTCCCTGCGCACGCCCACCCCGGCCGGCCCCACCATCATGCCCCTGCTCCGGCAGATCCAGACCTGCATGCCCAACGGCTCCCCCCACCCGGGGGCCACCCTGCTGCCCCAGGGGCCCGAGTCCGGGCTGATCTACGCCTCGCCCTACGACTACCCCTACACCCTGGCCCCCGCCACCTCCATCCTGGAGTACCCCATCGACTCCAGCGGGGTGTTAGGTAAGCATGCTGCGTGCCCCTGCGATTGCCCCGCGGCCCCCCCTCACCACCACCACCACCACCACCCCCCCGCCCACGCCCAGTGGAACCACCCCAACGCCATGTTGCTCCTGCGCCACTCCTCTTAGAGAACCCTGTCCCTTTTCAGAATAAATCCCCCCCCCCCAAAAAGCCTCCCAAGCCAAGTGCCCCCCCCCCCACTGGAGATCGTCCTCCCTCAGAGAGAGAAGGGTCGACCGTAACAACACTCCAGCTCTCTCTCTCTCTCTCCAAGTCTTCGTTTTTTTCACTATCCTGAGACACACGTCTCTCTTTCTCTCTCTCTCTCTCTCTCTCTCTCTCTCTCTCTCTCTCTCTCTCTCTCTCTCTCTCTCTCTCTCTCTCTCTCTCTCTCTCTCTCTATCGTATGACGGCGTAAATGTGAACTGCTACGAAACGGCATCAAAATGCCGAAAGCAGCTTTCGTCGGGGTTCAGGGTTGATTTTACACACCTGCAGGGTTTCCCTCTCAGCCACTAAACAGACAGATTTTGCGGCCCGGCAGCAGAGGGGGAACCAGAACTTCGACTGTTTGGTGTTTGGTGGAAGGGAGAACGGGGTGGGAGAACGGGGTGGGAGAGTGGGTGGGGGTGATTGGGGGGGGGGGTTTGAGACGCAAAAGCGAAGATTTCACCCTGTCTCTCTCTCTTGTGTGACCTATACAGCGTCCTCAAAGGCGGAGGAGCTGCCCCTCTACCTGGGCTTTCAGACCTGTCACTTTCCCATCACTGTGCAGAGAGGGGAGCACTCCAACCGGCCTCCCTTTTAAAGAAATACTACATCTCCCTCCCCCCACCCCCATCACAAACACACACACCCCTCCCCCAATACACACACACACACACACACACACGTTGGACTGGCCGAGGATCGGCCCCCTTCTGAACATCCACAAGCTACACGGGGGAGGCCCCCCCCCCCCCCCGCCCTGCATGTATCATGTTCAGTTCGAAGTGACGTGTGTGTGTGTGTTACCCATGACCCTCTTTGATTGATTTTCTGTCCTGATATATATCTATACCTATATTTGTGTATGATGATGAGGGAGGGAAAAACAGCACTGAGTCCCTAGGGGGGACCACCCCCCTCATTCCCCTTCTCTCTCTGGGCGGGGCCGGGGGGGGACATGAGGACGGTGAGGGGTCAAGTGAGGGGTTAGGGTGCCGGGGGGGGGGGGGGGTCGATGGGAGCACCCTGGGAAGCATAGGCATAGGCTTTATTCTCAAAGTGATTGGAGGACGTTCCAGTCTTAATTTCCCTCTCTGACTCCTCTTAGAGTGGAAAAAACTAGAAAGTAACGATTGTAGCCGTCAGTGAGCATAGCCTTTTTGAAAGCCTTTGAAGCCTTTTTTCAAATCGACTGTCCTAAAATGGCTTTGGGAATAGGGCCCCGGTGTGTGTGTGTGTGTGTGTGTGTCGTTCCTGAAAGGACCAACAGACACTCCCCTGCCACTCACTCCTCCTTGTCTTCCTGTGTTCTTTAGCTTGTGGCTTTCTCTACAGAAAAGGCTAAAAGAGTTTCAAGGAGCCTCATCGAGCCCCTCGCCCAGTCTGAGGGTTAACACACGTGCGCTTTCTGTTTCACAGCTGCCTTTTGAGTAACGATGAACCGCGAGCCAGGCCTAGCAGTCAGACAGACAGACAGACAGACAGACAGACAGACAGATGCTAGACAGACAGGCGGCTCCCTCACTACTGACTTTTACACTGGCCAACCCTCCCCCCAAAGAGGCACAGCTCTTTATGCCATGTACAGTATGTGTGTGTATGGTCTGTACTGTATGTGTATATGTGTGTACACACACTTTATCTCTCTCACACACACACACACACACACACACTCACACACACAGACTCACACACACACACACTCACACACACACACACACACACACACACACACACACACACACATACGTGCATATGTACACATACTTACTAGACTGTTTTACTGACTGCTAAGTTTGGATTTTAAAAAAGATAAACGATACTGTCTTGCTTTACTAATCACTTAATTCATTGCCTTTTTTTCTACTTCTTGTTTTTTTTTTTAAGTAAGAGATGTTCTTTTTTTACTACTGCAAATGTGCCTAAAAGTTTTAATCTCTGGGCTTTGACCAGAGAGTGAGTGACCAGTATTATATTTAAAAAACAAACAAATAACTGGAGAGATTCTTTTCCTAATGGTCGACCTGAGATTATGTGACTAGTAAAGCATCCCTCTCTGTGTGTGTGTGTGCGTGTGTGTGTGTGTGTGTGTGTGTGTGTGTGTGTGTGTGTGTGTGTGTGTGTGTGTGTGTGTGTGTGTGCGTGCGTGTCTGCGTGCCTGTATGTGTGCATGCGTGCGTGTATGTGTGCGTGTGTGTGCATAAATGCCTAACGTCTGTGTGAATCTGTCCCAAGGACTAAAGAAACACAATGTTCCTTAAGATCAAGGTCATTCCATAGTCATGAATGCTACTAAATCAGAGATTTCTACTTGTTACAAAAACAATATGAGTATAATTTGTGCCTTAACATGAATTTCTAATGATTTGCATAATTTTTCTAGATGTGTTTGGTCAATATACAGTACATATAGAAACACTGCTGGTATGACGAGGCGACGAGGATGACATACCTAATCCTTGTTTTGGTAATGTTGTTGCAATCCGAGCAGGTGCAGTGACTGCTAAAGTTCGAAGGCACGAATTGCGGGTCCATCCTTACCAAAGGGTTGTGACCACAGACAGAGGTTAGTTTAGCTCCTATGCTTTTGTGTTTTTATCTGCCTGCTCACTGTTGGTCCTGATCTGTTTTGCAACAAATTCTTAAGCTTGTCGTCCCAGGTTTGTGACCCCCCCCCCCTCCCTGTTGTCAGCCTACGATTGGAACATTGATTTTGAGTCTGTTTGTTCTCAGAGTGAGCGCGTGGAGGGTTTTTTACAATATGGTTCTGATTAATAAGTGACCACGACACAGTAGCGATTATGCTTTTGTTTAGGTAGAGACACAAACATTACACACCTGCATTTAAAACACAACACTGCTTCACTCAACTCCATTATTTTGATGACCTTATGGATCAGACATGATGTTGATGACAAATAATGGGCCACCCTTTCTTTACGCAAAAAAAAAAGAAAACAAAAAGAAAACGATGATGTTTCCCCCTCTGTTCGATAAGAAGGTTGCAATGTTTCCAATGCACTTAAGTCTTCACTTGTGATATTGATTGATCAAGTATTCCATTTGTATTTATTTGTTTCTACAAATCAAATTGAAAGAATCTGTGAAGGAGAAAACAGAAGTGGGTGTAAACCTGTCGTGTCATATTTGTTTTTTCGCTGTCTAATTGGACTGCAATATCTTCCCCATTTTCTCTTACAGTTTTTGATAAAAAATGTCAGTTGTTTATTCTGTTTTCTACAGATGGGGAAACACATAGTGCCAAACCTTTTACACACAGTTTGAGCACTAGAACAGACACACATTTTATTGTTTAAGTCCACATGGAAGTGAACGTCAGACCAAGAGAGTTGATTGAAGTAGTTATTTGAGTGCATAAGTTATGTTTTTTATCATGGTAATTCACAATGACTCAACAAGGATTCTGCAGGTCTGTAGTCGACCAGTGCCAGTGCTGTTGTATCCTTTGCTCTGGTGATAAACACGACAGCTACGCTGTAAGCCTGTGGACCACACCTCCTCCGTCATGGCAGGACCACACTGAGAGTGCCTGCCTGATCAGTTGACGTCGATGATTCAGTAATACCATTTGAAGATAGAACCTCCACAAGCGGTCATTCTTCTATTCATTCATTTTGATCAAGAGACATTTTAAAGTTGTCTTAACTCTTAAGTCTTTAATCATTTTTTGCTGCTAAATTATGTGGATCAATAAACATATTATCACTGTATTTATGTACAGTACAGTAATAATTTCGCACTTTATATCTTTGGACTATATACTACACAGATATATATACTACACATACAGGTATTATGAACTGGGTCAAAGGATACTTGGGTTTTGGCACTGTTGATCAGACTGAATTTCCTCAGAGAAAGTATCATGGTTCAATCCAAACTGCTCTAAAACAAATGCTCAGAGTGCATTTAGCAGGGGTGTTATTACTAAAAGGCCAAACCTTAATAATAAATGAAAACTAAGGTATAACGGATAGGTGACACTGACAAAATTAATGAGAAACAAACTTCACATGAAATTGCACAAAGGCCTGTATTCAATCCATCTATTCACATGATTTGGCCCGACAGCCTGATTTATTAACAGTTTTACTCCACTCTAAGTTTGGTCAACCATGTATCAAACAGGTTGATGATGCAATGTAATAAACCTGACATTTGAGCATTTGTCCCCAGGGACATGTGGGGGTCAGGTGGTGTGGTAGGTGTGTTGAGTCCAGGCCAGTACTGTCAACCCTGTGTGTTGGTGCCAGGCAGGGGAGGAAGCAGGTGTCAAGACAGCGTCTGAAATGTGTGCCACTTTATCAGTTCACATTGGTTGAATGAGATGGTATCAAATGTGCAAATCAATTGGATGTAGATTTCTTTTTTAGACAATGACATTTTGATTTCCCTCAATCTTTCTTCCACTGAATTCAAAACAAACGGCTGTCAACAATAGATTTGTTCTTTTCCCAAAACTCCTAGAATACGATTTGTCCTATCTCTGTTGAATCTGTTAAAGAAGTCACACATTTCTTATTTCTTTCCATCTGTTGAATTTTGTCTTCATTTGAAAAGAGAGACTACGGCACAAATTTTGCACTGAACGATTTTAAGAAAAGCATTCTGGATCTCCTCTGCTCCGGGCGGGAGGGCACATGTGTTTAAAAAGTGAAAAAACTACAACAAACCTCAGACGATGAAATGAAATGAACAGTGAACACATCATATATCATTTAAGAGTCTTAAATGGACCACAGTGAAGTGGACAGAGTATTCTAGGGTCCACTTTACAGATGGGTAATTGCCAGAGTATGAATGCATTTACGAAATATTCCGAAATATTCCACTTGAGAAATTTTTTTATGTTTTACTGTAAGCTTCTTTTTATTTTTGTTGTTGCAAAGAAAATAGTATTTACTTGTGGCTTCTTCTTGAAATATATATATAAATATATATATTAAAAATATAAAGCAGGAATGTATATGAAATGTCAGATTTTACTGTATTTTGCAAATAAATAGCAAGGATATTCTAGAGCGCTATTTGTAGAAAAGACAAATATGCATCATAGCAGCTTTATAGCACCACTTTAGAAAATGTCCTATATTTTTGAATATATTTTAGGGCTTTATACAAAAGACAGGACCTTTTCAGTGTTTATATGCAAGTGCATTTTATATTATATGTCCTGAATTGTCTCTTGTCTCCTACGCTGAGGGCACCGGCTGGAGTGACAGCTTTAGCATGCTCACAGCTTCAACTTCCATGGCTAGTATGCTACTTAGAAAATATCATGTAGTGTTGCTTTGTATCATTAAAGCAAAGATGTTCATGTTTGTTGTAAATAGAAAAACATTCTTTGAAAAGGCAATAAAAAATTCTATTGAGTAAAAAACACAACAATCCATGTTTTGGCCCTAAATTATTTTTCCACGACAATGTGGTCCTCTTGAATTTGTCATTGTATCCCTTTCTAAATTCATCTCTGCTATAACAATGAAACATTCATATTCACTTCCATCATTACTAGTGGCTTGGCTCTTGAACCTCTGACGAGCTCTAATGCTTAATAGCAGTCAGATAACAATAACTTTACTTTTGTCTGTTGTGAAGGCTTCCTCATTTCATTTGAACTGTCCCTCTGTCCTGATCTCCTGTTCATTCACTTGACTGCTACTAACCATTAGAAATGTTACTGGAATTATCCTATTTTAATTTCCTCCTTTTAACATGAGAGCTATGGGGTGTGTGCTTGTCTTTCATTATGGTAAATCATGCTCTCATGATTTGACAAAAGTGTATTAATAGTTCTTCCTGAACTCTTGGATTCAATCGACCCACCATATGCATCTTTCTAGATCTTTACTAGCAGAGGAATTCCCCCCTTTTTCCTTTCTTCTACAACACGTTCACATCCAAGGATCTGGATTTGCTCAAACATGTTGTGCAAGACAGTGAAACGGTGCTGGGTAGATGGTGCCAGTCCTATGGTGGGTGGACTGGGTCCAGGGTTCAGTTGTGATATAGTCATGTTGTCATCCTGCTGTCACTAGCTGAGACTAATCTCCTCTATCTTTTTTCCTTTCCTTTCCTTTTTTGTTTCTCTCCTTTTCTTTTTTCCTTCCCCTCTGTTTGTTTGTTTGTTTGTTGGTTTTGTTTCCTAACCCACCCAGCCTCCACTGGCCACTAACCCTTGACCTTCTGACCTCTGAACTCTTCACCCAATGATGACCTGTTGCCATTGCCTGCCTGCAAATCACTTCTCTGGTAGAGAAAAACACAACAACACATAAAGCAGCCTTGGTGTAACAGCGTCACCTGACTAATGGATCACTACCACGGCCCGGCGCCCCTCCTGTCTGCCCTGTCTGCTTCTGAGCGCGCCGACCCTGACTCTAGACTGCACTGAATCATTGTTAAGCAATAAGTCCTGACTCCACCCCCCTACCCCTCCCACCCTCCCTCCTCCCAGTCCTACCCCTCCCACCCTCCCTCCTGCCAGTCCTACCCCTCCCACCCTCCCTCCGCCCAGTCCTACCCCTCCCACCCTCCCTCCTCCCAGTCCTACCCCTCCCACCCTCCCTCCTCCCAGTCCTACCCCTCCCACCCTCCCTCCTCCCAGTCCTACCCCTCCCACCCTCCCTCCTCCCAGTCCTACCCCTCCCTCCTCCCAGTCCTACCCCTCCCACCCTCCCTCCTCCCAGTCCTACCCCTCCCACCCTCCCTCCTCCCAGTCCTACCCCTCCCTCCTCCCTCCTGCCAGTCCTACCCCTCCCACCCTCCCTCCTCCCAGTCCTACCCCTCCCACCCTCCCTCCTCCCAGTCCTACCCCTCCCACCCTCCCTCCTCCCAGTCCTACCCCTCCCACCCTCCCTCCTCCCAGTCCTACCCCTCCCACCCTCCCTCCTCCCAGTCCTACCCCTCCCACCCTCTCTCCTCCCAGTCCTACCCCTCCCTCCTCCCAGTCCTACCCCTCCCACCCTCCCTCCTCCCAGTCCTACCCCTCCCACCCTCCCTCCTCCCAGTCCTACCCCTCCCTCCTCCCAGTCCTACCCCTCCCACCCTCCCTCCTGCCAGTCCTCCTGGCTCCTCCTCCTCCTGAAGATGGTCCTGCCAGGTTGCCCAGGTGACCTTCTCTCTCGTCACGGTAACTGATCTGGCTCTGAATGTATGGCAGTGTGGTGAGGGGCCAGTGCATGCTCCTCTCTCCCTCTTCGCCCGCCCATCTATCACCGCTGACAGAAGGCCCCTCTCACTCGCCCTGTCGCTACACTGTCCCACAGTAGGCATGGTTATATGCCATTAAAACTTAGGGGGGGGCGGGGGGGGGGGTCGTTTAAGCAGGACTTCATGTGGGTTTGCAGCTAAAACAGAGCATTTGGACAGCAGACAAGGTACAGAACCTGTATTTACAGTACTTTACACACTTCATTTGTTTTTTGCCATGAAGCGAGATGTTGCCGTCAAACTATTTATTTGAGGATGTATAAGCCATGCTTGCCTATCTGATGTACAAATGTTGAAATTGTAGATAATTCTGTAAAGGGGGATGATAACACCGATGTGGAAACAAATGGGCACTTTTATTACATGTGGGTGCTGATGATGGCGAAGTGGAAAAAATATATTTTTCAAAAACATAGTCTTTTTGTACCTTCAAGAAGTATTGTAAAGAAGAATTAACAATGAAACCCTTTATGTCATGAAAACAATCCTGTTTTCTTTACGCAGATGGAGAAGTGTTCAAGACCAAAACAACCTTTCATTTCAAATTTAGGGTTGAGCATTTAACTGAAGGGGGGGGCGGGGGGAATTGAACAAAGTGCCTTATTTTCCTCATGGTTTCTGATATGTGAATGTGTCATCATCAGCCGATAGGCTGCGTACCAGGTCACACAGCCAATCAACCACCGAGGAGCCCTCACAGCCAACCAATGAGAGTGAGTTTGTAACCTCAGTTAGATCCGTCTGGCTGTTGTTACACTCAACAGTCAGACTGGCCCAGACCCCAGATCTCACCCCGCACCACCTTGTGACGTGAGAATTATAAGGTTCTATCTCCATTTTTGGTCAAAATTGCGTTTTTTACATAATCTGATCCATTAGGTGTTTATCAATGCCTGTGTGGTGTTATTTTTAAAATGTTGACATTTTTTAGTTAGAAATTAATCAAATACAAAGATTCCATCTCACAAAACATAATGGAATGTAAAAACTTTGACGCTCAATATCTCTGAACTACCCTAAACGGAGATGGAGCCTTATCATTCTAAGCTCACGAAATCTGACTGACACACTACACGTGCTCTATGTGGGACTCCAGGTAGAGATCAGCATGTCAATACAGAGATTACATTTAAAAATAGAGATATTCCAATACAAAATAAACTTGAAACTTGAGTAGGCGGCATGCAACGGGATAGGGTACACACGCGTTATGTACACATGTATTTGTTTTCGCTTTGATTTATTCAATTCGATATTTGACGAGCCATTTCCGTCGCTGTCTTTTTCAAGGGATGCTGGGTGAAATGTCTAGAGCATAAGCAAGAATGAACTTGTACTTCTATAAAAGTCTGACAGTATTGTATTGTTATTTTTCTGTTAAGACTTTTTTTTAGGTTAAGCCCAGCAGCTTACATACACCTTTATATAACACAAACTGGTTGTTTGCGGGAACTCCTGACCTCAATTAAATCGCTTAAATCCACTGCCCCTGCCTAAAAGGCTAGAGAGAGTAGTTGAATAATTATTGTTCATGGTGAAACACAGTTCCACTGTGTCCAGTTAGGGCTCTAAACACCAGACGTCAATCTTGTCAGCGGTAATTATTGGTGAAAAGACCACAGTGCTAAAGCTTTGTCCAGCCTACGTCCAGGTGGTAGGGT
Source organism: Nansenia antarctica (assembly GCF_963989245.1). Taxonomy (NCBI): domain Eukaryota; kingdom Metazoa; phylum Chordata; class Actinopteri; order Argentiniformes; family Microstomatidae; genus Nansenia; species Nansenia antarctica. The sequence goes on from NC_137674.1 coordinate 18,313,218, forward strand.
CGCGGTGTTGTTAAGTCGTGACGTGTTTCCGGGTCCAACGTTGGCTGAGGCGCTCTCTTCGAAATGCCTCAGTAATAATAATGATTCATTATATTTATATAGCGCTTTTCCGAGGGTCAAAGACGCTGACAATATGGGTAAACGGGAAAGTGCTGTGTCCCTTGTTGTATGAATAGATCCGAGTCTAAAAAACGATTGAACTATCAATCTACCGCTGTAGTACACTGGTACTCTGGTGCGGGGAATTTCTGGTTTGGACCCGGAAATTGCTAAACGTCACGTTTGACGTCAGACTTAACAACCGACGATGAGCCGGTCAAGTGCCGTCAGTTGTGCTGAAGAATCCTGGCCTTGGAAACAGCACCGATATTTCAGACACACCCTGTAGTGCCACTGCCAACGTCCGCGTTTGCGCCAAGACTGGTTTTTACGCTGTTAAACTATTAGACCTTAGTGTCTTACACGTCTTCTCCTGAGAAACTGTCTGGTGTTTTGGTATCTCGTTATGATTGTCTACTAAGGGTTCTTCTCAGAGGACAGTTGAGTACCAGTTAGGAATGTCGTGTGTCTCAGCCTGATGCCGGTTAGCGCCACGGTGTAGTACGTCAGTAGACATCTTGACATGTCCTTGGCAAGTCTCTTCACTTCTCACCGAGTATAGTAGCCGTGGTTGTTTCTTAAAAGACTGTGTCTCACTCGTTCCACATTCTGAGAGGTGTAAGAAGCCTGTTTCCTATGTTTGCTCTTTCTAATTAAGCTCCTGTAGAGTAGCTGTGGATCTGTACCCTCACTGGCTAGATTGACGACACAGGAGGGCGACTGAGCACTTGCTGTGGTGATTGGAGGTGAAGGGTTTGTGTGATTGCACTAACATGTGGTTGTCTGTCAAGTGTGTAATCCCTAGGCTGCACCAAAACATAACTCCACATCCCCCAGCTTTATTTACTATGCAACAAAATGGCCGCTGATGGTGTATGGTGATTGGGGTTTCTGTGTCTCAAAGCTGTGTCTTGCTGTGTGCCACTTATTTTCTGTATCAGTAAGTTTCATAATTGGTTCTGTAGTGCAGTTGCATATTATTAGAGCACACAGCATTTAACTGAAGGTGTATAGGGTTTCTGCGGCTCAAACTGTCTTGTTGTGTGCCATTTTTTATTTGTTTGTTTCAGTAAGTTTCATAATTGATTCTGTCTATTAGGATTATTACTATACTTTACTTTCAAGTAATGCAAATGATAGACCTACTTTTTGTGTACAGTATAATATAATTGGAGTTCAAAGAATGGTAGCAAACAAATTGTTTCATTTGTGGGTGAGACATATCATAATCAATAAAGCATGACATCCCATCCTTTAGTAACTTTCAGATTACGCTATTTTTAGAGAATTTATTTGTGCCATTTTGACAGCAACATTCATGATCTGGTGTTTTTTTATGAGTGTTTATCAAGCTTGTTATAGGAGTTTGTGTGTCAAAACTTGACTTACTCTGTGAATGTTTAATCCATGGATTGTGTGTAACCATACCCAGATGATTGCCTATCAGAAAACAAAATGTGTATTTGCAGCCAATGTTACAAGTTTCTAATGTATTTTTCTATCTTGTTTTATATGTGTGTAAAAAATAAATAAAAAAAAGACCCCCCCAAAAAAGTTAAATGACTCGTTTCCAGGTTTGAATACATAAACAAAACCAGCTACATGATTTGTTTCATTTGAGATTCTTTGTAGTTCATTAAAATGAATCCTGGATAAAGCCTTATCTCTACTACTGATTTGACCTGGTTATTGCAGTTTTTTTCTTTTCTGCCCATTTGGGGAGTTTGGTTGTGAAGTGTTCCTGAGAGCCGGTGTTTTAATAAATGTTTCCCTCCAGATGCATTAAGGGACAGTCTGTTTTATTACCATCTTCAGGGTGTTACATAATGTTAAATGAGACTGCTTCTAAAAACAACGGGAGCTTATTCATTCATTATACCAGCAGCTATGAAACACTAGATGACACTTGAATCTTTGTGCTGTATCGTCAATCTGTCTTGTCGTTCAATTAACGTAAAAAAGATACTGACGTTTTTAAACATGTCGTTTATTCCTGTTAAGACTTGTTAACACTTCACAATAAGGGTAAATTAGTAAACATCAAGTAAGGCATTCACAAAGCCTTGTTCATGTTTAATAAAGACAGTAACACATGGTTTATTACAGTAGTTATTCATGTTAATACAGGGGTGAAATGTATAGCAGTAGAGAATGTTGGAGGCTTGGTGGGACCCGCCCTGCTACATGTGTTTGTAGGAGTGCTGTTGTCTATACTTATCAGTTACCTCATTCGTAAAGATGGTTGAAGTGATTCAGAACGTCTCTAGACAGAGTTATGTACTAATAAAGTATACATTGCACTTCTGTAGGTACATCATAAACTGAACAAACTTCTCTGCTTTGAGCATCAATGGGTATTTGTTGCATTGAAATTACTATTGAACAGATCAGACAGAATCCCAGCGTGTGCCTTAGGTAGGCTCTGCCATAAGACGTCACCACAACAAGCACGTCTTTGCAGCATGGCAGCGCAACAAGATAGTCCTGTCTTGCTTTACACTAACTATGTTTACACTAACAGTCTACCAAAGTTTAAGCATAAATAATCACCCGTCTCACCTATGAACAATACTCCACATAAAGGATTTTGTGGACGGATTTGAACTATTATGATTTGTTTCATTGTCTACAGCTCAATTACATACTTTTCCAATGAATGGATCCTAAAAATCCTTCCATTTGGCTGAACAAAAGGGACAATCTTTGTTTCACCTCAATCTCCCACAAGGCACCAGAGTTTGAAGTGAATTAGAAATGCACGGCCAACTCAAGGTCAGTGTGTTTCAGGATGGTTTGTTATGGATTTTGTAACAACGGCTACTTCTCTGTATCTAGGGTAAAAGATACACCGATTTTCTGTACTTTGTTGTGGAAGGTTCATTCAATTGTAGCAGGAGTGGAATTTGAACATTTCTGGGGCCTCGTTTATAGAAAGTACTCAAGTCAAAGATGACGTTCAAGTACTTTTTTTTATAAATGAGGCCCCTTCTGTATTATACAAAGGCAGGGTACAGTACCTGTACAAAAGGTCTGATAAGTGGACCAGACGAAGGAATTTCCACTTGACTAATACACTTGTAAAACTGCCTCTCACTTCTATCCAGCACACCTCCCAGAACAATTGGGAAGAGGCCTGGTAACTTCATTATGTATATATAAGAAGGTGGTAATCGTGTATCTAGCTTTACTATCTGTACTGAACAAGAGAGGAACACAGAAAGGCAGTAAGGTGGGGTGGAAGAGCAATCGATACCACCCCTTTATGCTGTCTGACATCCCAGGGTGTGTAAGTGGAATGGTAGAACGACTATCTGCTGTCATCTCCACAGCGTGAGGGTAAGTTAGAGCAGCCTCAGAGCTCCATTGGTGTTCTCTCTCTCTCAACACACACCACCTTGAGCTCTAACTACCCCGCTGTTAGGAAACACATTTTCCATTTTCCTTCTCCAGCTGTAACAACTATTTCTCAACATGGCAAATACAAGACCCCCCTCTGTCACACACACAAACACACACACACAAACACTTTTCGGCTCTCGTTCCTTGTTTCACTCCTCATTCTCTCTTCCCTGTCCTCGTTCTCCAATCCGGGAGATTTGCAGAGAAATTGCCATGTCTATCACAGGGCTTAAATTGGCTGGGCTTCCGCGGCCCTCTGCACTGCGCTGATAAGATGTACCAGGGGCCCCGGCAGCTGTTATGGGGGGGAAAAATTGCATCTTGTGTCACCACCGGTGTTGAGCCATGAAAGTGTTTGTTTATGTGGAAGGGGAAAAAAGCTCTGCTAGCGGATCTCCAATTAGTTGGGGGGACTCTCTCTCTCTCTCCCTCTCTCCCTTTCTGGGGCAAAGGGGGGGCGTCAATTATGGAGTGCCTCCCTAGATGCAAGTCTCCCTGGGCGTCACGTTTAGTGCTGAAATCGACAATTGAGAAGTCAAATGTGCAACCCTGCCATGGTCGCCAGAGTAGAGGAGGGGGGTACAGAGTAGAGGAGGGGGGTACAGAGTAGAGGAGGGGGGTACAGAAGGAAACTGTCGTCCCCGCTGTCAGATTGATCTGTCAATTGCTTAAAGCCACTCTGATGAAAATACTATACGATTCAAAACAACGTATACAAACAATAAGTGCAGCATCAAATTTGGCAACAAGAGAACACATTTCTGTAGGGAATATTTACAATCAATGAACTGCCTGTTATTCACAGGAACCCCTTCAGAAATTACAAAACATTCAAATTACCCCAACTCTGACACAATATTAAAAGGCAAAACTCCCCACCCTGGAGCAGAGAGAGTGCTGCGCATTGGGAACACTTTATGTCACAGCTTGCCGGGATGTGAGCGACTGAGGGACAGATCCATATACCGTACTATTGTGTATGTCTATTTCTTATTATTAACATTCATTTCATTCTGCAATATTTTATTTCAGGGTCCAAGTGTGTTCAGTAGTCACAATTGTTGTTACTTGATTATCTTGATTATTAGTAGCAATATTATCGTTAATTATGATGACGAGGATGATGATGATGGTGCTTATTATTAGCGCTATTATCGTTGTTTTTGTTGTTTACTTATTCATCATGATTGTTACCTGTTCTATTTTGCTTTAGAATCTCTGCTTTGGCAATAATGTACGTCTGAAATGTCACACCAATAAAACAACTTTGAATTGAATTGAAACAGAGCTGTGGGTGAGGAGATTACCTTCCCTCTGACTCTGCGGCGCCTACCCCCCCCTACCTCCCCCCACCCCCCACCCCCCCACCAGCCTGAGGCAGAAGGACTCCCCTCCCCCGGTGGCCCCACCCCTGTCCTAATGTAACATAATGCACTGAAGAGGGGGGGGGGCTAATGAGTAGGTACATGTCCTTATTGGGGGGCAGAGAGCCCAGCACTGGCGGGGGGGATGAAAGTGGAGCTTGCAGGGAGGAGGTAAAGAGTCCTGAGAGGGGCTTCAGTCGCCACACAGGGATCGTCTTAGCAGCAACGCCCAGCGCGCCAGTGACCTTCATGTCTCTATGCTGGGATGCCGGTCAGCTCTCTGGTGACAGGCAGGACGACAGGAAAGTGATGCATTGCGGCACACGAGTCACGTCAATACCACACCAGTCCATACCTGCGTTATGTTATGGTATGAGATATATACGCACGTTTGGAAATGTATCTCCAGTCACTCTTTAGTCGAGTAAAAAAACTTACGGGAGAGGTTATGTTATTACAATGCAGTAGCTTGGACAGTACTTCTTTGTGAGCTTAGAATGATAAGGTTCTATCTCCGTTTAGGATAGTTCAGAGATATTGAGCGTCAAAGTTTTAACATTCCATTATGTTTTGTGAGATGGAGCCTTTGTATTTTATGAATTACTAACTAAAAAAATTCAAAAAATTTAAAAATAACACCACAAAGGCATTAATAAACACCTAATGGATCAGATTATGTAAAAAACTCAATTTTGACCCAAAATGGAGATAGAACCTTGTAATTCTAACGTCGCAACATTGTATTCAGTTCAGTATTGCATACAGGGTTCATTTTCCTCATTTTTCATTTTTTGCCCCTTACTGTCATTGTGTTCCTCGACCACGGCACGCCAAACCCACCTGACTGACACTGTCATCTTACATGTTTTTTTAACTCCCTCTAAGCTGTATGTAGTCAAGCTTTGTTCTGGCAGAGGGGCTGCAGGCAGAGTACACGTGTTGCAAACATCACCTCAATGAGAGGGAATGAACTCCACTTTCTTTTGAGAGCAGTGAGTAATTAGCTTCTGCTTATCTTTTATTTATTTATTTATTTTTTAGTGGGGCAGTCCCACTCATATTTTTCATTTTATTGACAGATACAGTAGAGATTTAGACAGGAAGGATGGGTGAGAGAGAGAGGAGGGATGACATGCAAGATATGTCCCCGGCCGGAATCGATTATCAGGCACTGGCACAATGCAGATGTAGATGTGACTGGGTATAACAGTTGATGTTTTAAAAATATGTTTTTTCACTTCCTGCCTGTATATTATTGGGGGTAGGCAATCAACCAGGTTTATGGGAAAATAAGTATATTTGCCATGTGTCTGTCTGCAATTACACCATGCAAGCCTGATGCAAGTTGGTTTGGTGTGGGAGATTAAGAGGATGTCAGAAGATACAGATAATCAATACAAATGAATGGTGATTGGTCAGGTTCTCAGCTTTGCTAGGATTTAATGATGAAAACAACTGCCATTTTCTGTCTTGTGCATTTGGTAACCAGTGGCATTCTGTATTCAGTGAACGAAGTGGATGAATAGATCTTGAGGAGGGCCTCTTCAACCGAGCTAGGAGTAAGCACAGGCTGAATCAGACTAAAAAACTCCTTTGTTTATTGAATTGCTGATAAATGAGGGCTTACAAATCGGTTTTCAAGGTGTCCAAATTCCTGCTGATCCGCTCCCTCCTCTATCTCGTCTCCTCCACTGGTTCCAAAGACGAATAACGCCCCTGGCACTGTTTTCACGTTTCCACAGAGACCTTGCCTTACTAGGCTCCCAATAATGGAGCCCCAAATAAGACAGGAAGGGAGGTTGAGGGGGATCCGAGGCAGACAGAAGCAACAAGAACGTTCAGAGATGCATTCACGATGACATCACTACCATTTCCCACAGCCGTTCTCATAGAGGGAGTCCTCTGCCTTCATTCATTGGCTGAGAGTTGGCTTTTCAGGAGCCCAGGGAGGCTATTGCTCCCCTCATCTCAATGGCTTTTTGTTGCAGAACACAGAGCCTGTTTCTAGGCCCACAGAAAAGCCTGGGTAATTTAGTTTGGGGTTGCCAGGAAGTCTGAGCTCTCTCGCCTGGTAACAATGGCAAATGTTATTGCCGCACTCCGAGGAACCAGAACTTCCACAGCTGCAACGCCTGAATTCAAATCGAAACTTTTTTTTTCTCTCTCTCTCTCTCTCTCTCTCTCTCTCTCTCTCTCTCTCTCTCTCTCTCTCTCTCTCTCTCTCTCTCTCTCTCTCTCTCTCTCTCTCTCTCTCTCTCTCTCGCTCTCTCTCTCGCTCTCTCTCTCTCTCTCTCTCTCTCTCTCTCTCTCCAAATTCCATCATCCCTCCATCTCGAGTGATCTCAAGAACCTGACTGTGAACCGAAAGAGGAGCTCTTTTCTTTGCTGCGAGGGTCCCCAAGAGGTTATAGTGAGCAAGTGTTGTTTGAGCATCGAAATGTGTTTTACATAACACTGGTGGTTACTGCAAATGCTGTGTCCTCACCCGTTTTCTTACTTGCAGCTGGTTTTTTACAGAATTATTCTCGTCATGACCAAAGTCACATATTCTGATAATAATATAAGTGAGATCTAAAAATATAAGTGAGATCTAAAAAATCTTTTTATTTTTATCAAGCAGCAAAATAAACCTCCCCGTGATTCACTGTGTGATGTACCAGTCCTTATACTGTAAATTAAACATGGCTGAAAGAATTCTCTAACAGATTCTTCTAGTTCACGTCAACTCCTCATAGCATTTCTATCTCAAAGTGGCTCAGGACGTCGGACCTTCTATCTATTCCTGAATGTCGATGTTCCGTTGATTTGTCGCCAGTCTTCCTTTCCGTTTAGAGTGTTTTGCTGCCATCTAGCGGAAGAATTTAATTAATGTAAAAGCATCAATGGTGACTGCTGCATTACAAATTAGTTTTTTTCAATTGCTAACACACGTTTTTTAAAATAGCCCTCAAAACACTTAACACAATTCACAAAACCACACACCAAAAGTGCAAAACACCTCATATATCCTGCAAAAGGAAGCACTTGCAAACAAAACTACATATATACGTACCAAATGGAACACACATCATTCATATTACCAGATGTTTTTGTCCAACTCAATTGTCCTGCTCAACCAAAAGTGCTATCATCTTTGGTGAATTCTGCAGAGAGAGATTGTTCAACTCACACAAAATGTTGAAACTGTTGAAACAAAACCTTTTTATTTTTCTCCACAACAAATCAGTGCACAGCACATACAGTATACATTACAGTTGTGTGAACCAAAAAAATATGCGAATCGAATACGGTAAAGAGAAAATAATAGTTTTTTTAAAAACATTTCCAGAGGAAAGAATAACACTTAGGCTGCATCTTGTCGCCTAGCTGGCTCTGGGTCCTCATCAACCTCACAGGCCATGTCTTCCCTAGCTAGACATCGAGGGACGAAGCGCCTTGAGTATCGTATCTAGCCCTGGTTAGCACCCACATCAGTATCATCACATGCCTCTTACATTGCCTGCAGAAGAGTCATGCGCCAATAGGGCTGAGGGTCCTACACCTTCTTAGGACTGAGGGTCCTACACCTTCATAGAGCTGAGGGTCATACACCTTCATAGGACTGAGGGTCATACACCTTCATAGAGCTGAGGGTCATACACCTTCATAGGACTGAGGGTCATACACCTTCATAGGACTGAGGGTCAGGGACGCGGGAAGGGGGGTGCTGAGGGTGCTGCAGCACCCCCTAGCGGCAGGCAGAAGGAGCTCCTCCTGCCTGAATTTAAAAAATAAAAATATTATTCAAACAATAAGTTAAAACAATATAATAACTATTGTTGCTTTTGGGAATAAAAATAAATGTGTTTTTTGTAATAAATGTAAAAATGTGTTTGTTAGTTTTAATGTTAGTGATCACATGGTCATATCTTGCTAGGGAATCTCTGAGTTCTTTAGCAAAAATGCTAAATCAGCCAGAACAATTGAAGTGGAGTTGGAAGAAGATGCTGATGCAGTTGCTTGCTTCGCTTAACAACACTCCCATTAATGCTCTACTGTCGGACGTTGTTGAGAAAGAGCAACAGACGGCCAGAAACGTATTAGAACTGATATTCAGATCCATCCGATTCTTCGGCAGCGAAGGGCTTCCGTTAAGAGGCAATAACAATCGACATGGAGTGCTGTCTGTAATAATGGTCAACATCATGTTTGTGGACATTGTGGGACACTGTGAGCTGAGTGGAAATTACTGTAAATTCCAACACATTGTTGGTAAAATATTTAACGTTACGTCGTTGTAGTGTGTGGGTGCGTGCGTGCTTAACTATTATTGCCCGTGCATTGGGGCCCGTCGTTATGCCACTGTGTGCGTGTGAGCGAACGAGCAATCAGCGAGAGGGAGGGAGGGAGAGAAATCGTTATAATTTTTTCCCTGGCAATTTTTTTCCCTGTAGTGTATATAGACAGCACCTCAGCACCCCCAGTCAAAATACCTTCCCGCGTGCCTGCTGAGGGTCATACACATTCATAGAGCTGAGGGTCCTACACCTTCATAGGACTGAGGGTCATACACCTTCATAGAGCTGAGGGTCATACACATTCATAGAGCTGAGGGTCCTACACCTTCATAGAGCTGAGGGTCATACACCTTCATAGGACTGAGGGTCCTACACCTTCATAGGACTGAGGGTCATACACCTTCATAGGACTGAGGGTCATACACCTTCATAGAGCTGAGGGTCATACACCTTCATAGGACTGAGGGTCATACACCTTCATAGGACTGTGGGTCATACACCTTCATAGGACTGAGGGTCATACACCTTCATAGAGCTGAGGGTCATACACATTCATAGAGCTGAGGGTCCTACACCTTCATAGAGCTGAGGGTCATACACCTTCATAGAGCTGAGGGTCATACACCTTCATAGGACTGAGGGTCATACACCTTCATAGAGCTGAGGGTCATACACCTTCATAGCAGTGGCAAAGCTACCAGGGTGGCAGCTGCCACCCTTGAAAAAAGTCCTGCCACCCCAGTTACACAGACGGTAGACCAACTGATATAATTTGTTGTATTATTATTATTTTATCTTTATCTTTATTTTTAATCAGAATTCAGTGTAAAATTCCCAAATTTCCAAGTTTGAAAAATAAACTCACTGTCTGTTCCACCCCTCCGTCTCAAATGGTTGCACCCTATTTCACACGGGGAGATTTGAATAGGCTAGGCCCTGTCCACACCTATACGTTTTTTTGACAAATGTGGATTTTTCTATTCGTTTTGGGGGGTTCGTCCAGACGCAAACGAGTTTTTGCCCTCTGAAAACGAAGATGTTTACAAACGCCTGCCAGAGTGAAGATCCTTAAAAAACGCTGTATATTTTTGGACGTCTGGACGAGATAGACGAGTTTTTTGTATTCGTCACGTCATCATGCGCGTAGATGATGCGCAGTGCAGCTGTTTTCTGTAACCCGCATGCGCTAACCCAGCCAACAACAACAACAACAACAATGGCGCCTTACAGGGTTGTTGCGTTCGTGCTGCAGAACCTATTGAGCTTGATTGGGCTTTTACAGCAAAATGTACTGTTGCTCCTCTACTACCACCGACAGCAACAAATGGACATGGAGAACATCTACAATATGTTCTTCAATACACCGCGGAGGACAACCAGAAGGGCAACAATTCAATTAAATGTATAATCAATAGTGTGATTTAGTCCAGGACTAGGCTTAAGCCATGTCTGTGAAACCGGCCCCTTGACACTTACTAGGACAGTTGCATAGGAGAAAGACACTTAAGAGAACATTAGATTAGTCTTTTCTGTAAGTGAAGATATTATACAGAAGTCCTGTTCTGTGTTTATGTAAATTGTTCATTGCTATTCTTTTTTGGGGCTTTTGCCATTACTTACTAGGAGAGGTGCATAAGAGAAAGACAATGTAGAGAGCCACAGTAGATTATTACACACTCTTATTTCTGTAAGTGAAGACATTTTTGTTTATTATTTGCGACATAATAATTACGACATACAATTCAAAGGTACAATAAAGAATGTTTATTTTGTTTTTTCACTGGGTAATGTTGCAGTGCATACAAAATATTGTAAGAAAATAAATAAAATGTCATCTTGACGGATTTACAAACATAGGAGCTGTCCAACAAAACGTTTCAAACACTGCGAAAATGGCAAGACTCCCAGTCAATGGTTGCATATGTTTTTTGTACTTTGTACTCAATAGTTAAACTCAACAATACTTCTACTTCACTGTCTGTCCAAATGAACGACTCCTTTGCTCCCCGAGGCGGCATGTTGTTTACGATTGGAATTTTGTATTTCGCGGATGTAACGCGGAAGAACCGCTTTAGCTTTTCCTGGCGTCTGATTGGCCAGCGGAGCTATGGGGTTAAAATTATATCGCCGACTACTGGTGTGGAATGCTCAATGACAGCGTTTATATTGCGTTCATACGTATGCATCTGGATGCAGATATTTTATAAACGTGCTCGTCTGGAAGGTGATATTTTTATATACAAAAAACGTTTATCAAAAAAACGTATTGGTGTGGACATAGCCTAGGTGTGTTCCAACAGTTTACCGCACAGCTGATGCTGATTAATCAATTAAACCTGAGCTGTCATTCTGGTGCTGTGCCATGTGGAGCCTGTTGTTCAGGTAATGTTAAATGTGGTTTTAACTAATTATGTTATTACGTTTACAATTCATTACCTATTGGATATGTTTAGTAAATTAATTGATTTTTTGTTCGTCAATGTAACGTTATTTGCTGAGTTATGAAGCGAAGACGTCAGTCTCAGCTGTTAGCTAGCTATTTAGCTTTTACTTACTGTTTAGCTAACGTTGGCGTTATTATAGTTATGTCATTGTAACACGATGTTAATGTATGTTGAAAATATGGTGCAGGAAGAAGGGTAGTAACAAAATGAAGAGGAACGGCAACGGTGATATTAGGATTTTCTTTGGCAAGCGACATCAGCCAGATCATGGCAGTACAGAGGCTGAGGAAGCGAGTCATGGCAGTACAGAGGCTGAGGAAGAGACACCAGTTGTCCCTAGTTCAGCTGCAGCTGGTCCTCATGGTATGAATGTTTATGATTTCCACTTTTTGTTCCAGTCCATTATTACATTTGAATCAAACCCATATAATACAAGTAGTGACATGTTATCAAAGCTACAGTACAGTAGTATCATGTGTTAGCTTTAATCAAAAGTATATTTACTTGGTGAATATAAGTTGTGACATTGACCATCAGGGAGTAATCCGATCAGACCTATATCTGATTTTTTCCCCTCCTTTATTTTTATTTTCCTAGATATTTCCAAACACAGAGGAGATGGCCCGACACAACCATCCTTGGAGACGTTTCCCAAGACATTGCAGGGTGGAGCCAGAAGGAGTTTCCGTGCCGACTGGTACAAGATACATCCCTGGCTGTAATACTCCCAGTCGAAAGACGCAAGTTATTGTTTCTCTTGTAGACACTTTTCTCTGCCTAATGCCCCTAAGAGTGTGTTTATGGATGGATATTCAAATTGGAAGAAAGCCACATTTAAGGACAGTGGATTTTGTTCCCATGCTAAATCTGAGAGCCATGTTAATGCAATGTTTGCGTGGACAGAGAATAAGAAAATGATAGATAAAAACACATCAATGTTAGTAATGATGGATGAAAAGTCCAGAAGAAAAGTAATCGAAAATCAGAAATATATCAAAACACTAGGTGAAGTTCTGCTGTTAACAGCAACTCAAAATATTTCCCAGCGGGGTCACAGGGAATCTCCTGAGTCTGATAATAGAGGCAATTTCTTAGAGATTTTAGATGTCCTATGCAAGCATGACCCATTTTTAAAGAAAAGAATGGAAGAGCAAGCCAAAAATGCTAAATACACATGCAGCTGTATCCAAAATGAAATACTCCAGTGTTTGGTAGGGATGGTTCAAGAGGAGATCATAAAGGAGGTCAAAGAGAGTGCACAGTTTTCTGTTCTAGTGGATGAAACGAAAGATGTCAAGAAAAAAGAGCAGATGTCTTTTGTTCTTCGTTACTACTATAACGGTGTAGTACATGAGAGTTTTCTGGAGTTTCAAGAGGCAGAGAAACTGGATGCTGCCAGTTTAACAGAAAAAATTATAGGCTGTTTAGAGAAGCATGGGCTAGAATATAAGAAAAACCTAGTTGGTCAAGGCTACGATGGAGCATCAACTATGAGTGGGAAGCATTCTGGTGTCCAAGCCAGAATAAAAGAAGTAGCCAAGCATGCATTTTACGTTCATTGCAGTGCACACTGCTTAAACTTAGTGATAGTGGACAGTGTGAAATCTGTACCCGACACTGCAAATTTCTTTTCATTGTTAGAGCGACTGTATGTATTTATATCAGGGTCTTATGTCCATCCCAAATGGTTGGCGGTGCAGAGGGAGATGTTTGATGGTGAACCAAGGGAACTCCAGCGGCTCAGCGATACACGATGGGCCTGCAGATATTTAGCTTGTCGCAATGTTATGGATGGGTTGCCTGCTTTAATGCAAGTACTTGAAGACATTTCAGATGAGGACAATCCGGACAGAGCTGTTGAAGCAAGAGGGCTACTGGTTCAAATTGATCTGAATTTTATTGGATGCCTTACAGTTTTTAGAAAAGTACTAGGTGACACCCGATTTTTGTCAGATATGCTCCAGTCAACACAGCTTGACCTTACTAAAGCTGTTGAGCTAATTGAAACACTACAACAGACTCTAAAAAACTATCGTACTGAGACATATTTTGATGAGCTTTGGATTGAAATACTCAACACCTGTGAAAGTTGTAACATTTCTACAACTCACACTCATAAGAGGGCAAGACGGATAACAAAGAAACTTAAAGGTAGTGTTATCCCGTCTACACTAGGACAGCACACAATACCAGACAGCAAAAAGTATTTTCTAACTAAAATATTTTATCCTGTCATTGATTGCATGATTGGTGAAATGCAAAGACGATTCTCTAGCTTTAACTGTCACATCATGCAGGGTATCCAGGCACTGAATCCATCCAGCAGCAGCTTTTTGAATGAGGAGGCAGTTAATCTTTTAGCAAATGCATATGGATCAAATGTAGATAACCTTAAACACGAACTGCAGCAGATTAGAAGATTGTTGGATCAACAAGCAACAAATGGAAAATAAAGTCCCTCCAATTTAATGGAATTAGGTAATTTTTTGGATCCATACAAGATGGTTTTCTTGGAGATGTTCAGATTATGTAAAATAGCTGTAGTATTGCCGGTCACCAGTGCAGCATGTGAGAGGAGTTTTTCAACTCTTAAAATAATAAAGAATCACCTGCGCTCTACCATGGCAGAGAATAGATTAACAAGTATTGCAGTTCTCAGCATTGAGTCTAAACGTGCAAAAGCTCTGAATTTGGATGAGTTTGTGAAGCGATTTGCTGCACAGCATAGCAATCGTCGCATTCAGCTTTTGTAAATGTATTTATTTGTATTTTTTTATTATTTATTTTTTTAATAGCAGATTTTGTGGCAAGGCAAGTTTATTTGTATAGCACTTATACAACAGGGGCAATTCAAATAGCTTTACATTATTTAAAAATAAGTTTTTTTTTTTTTAATGTAATTAGGAGGATTTTTAAACTTGCATTTTATAACGTTGTATTTAATAACGTTTATTCCGTTCTGCTTTTATTTGATAGTCGGGGTCTTATAGGGCTCTCCCAACCCGAGGTGCTCTGTGCTCTGATGTGGTTTAACTAGCCAACTCCGTACTACGTTAGCGGAGCGAGTTACGTGTGAAATTAGCATGTGTTTTCATATAAAATGTTATATATTATATAGCTGACTAGTGAGCCTGCGTCAACCTTAATGCTATTCAAGTGCAAGAAGATTTGTCTTCGCAGATACACACGTTAATCTGCTGACACAACCTAAATGTGAAAAAAAACGTCAGATCAGATATATAAACGGGTTATTTTGATAAACCGGATACATTTTGTGAATATATATGGTTACTTTCTCGCCTGAAAACATATTAAAACTTCATAAAATGACATATTAACAATTGTAGAGCCAAATTACAGCTTTTAGCTAATGGCGGCCAAAACGGAAGATTTAAAAACACTAGACTGACGTCACAGTCGCCAGCTGGTCGTGACGCGTTCTAAACGATTAGGCCGCTGATGGCCCTGCAGCTTTTGGCAGCAGCAGGTTTTGGCATGACTGCACCACTACTCTAGATCCCCAGAGTAAACATCCGTGATCAGTAGTGTTACGGTCTCCTCCCTCCACTGCTGTCTCATTCTGATTGTGTTGCAGGATGGCAGTGGGGAGAGGAGGCCTGATTGGCTGATGTAGCACACCTGTGGCTATTTAGGTTGTGCATTGGGGATCAGTCTCTCTCTCCATACAGGTTATCCTTTTTTTGACTCCTTTGTTAGTGGCAACGTTTTGTTCCTTTGTTTACACCTTACAACACTCCACATTACAGATCACTCACCCACACCCTACACAACTGATAGACTGACTATCACATCCCATTTCTCAATTACTTATTTTCTTTAGTTAATAATAAAATAATAATTTACCTTTACCCTCGACTTGTCTCCCTATTTTGTCACTTTCTCTGAGCCGGGTTAGTGACAAATGGGGGCTCGGCCTTCGGATTTAGTTGTTGTAGGACCTTTTGTTGTAGTTTGGTTAGCGCTCTTTGTTTCACTGTTTGATAGTTTCAGTGATTTGGGATTTTTTGGTTGGTTCTTTGTAAAGCGTTGGTTCTTTGTTAAATTGGTTGGTTCGTTGGTTCGTTGTTCTTTGGTTGGTTCTTTGTTAAATTGGTTAGTTCGTTGGTTCGTTGTTCTTTGGTTGGTTCTTTGTTAAGCGCTAAAAAAATTGGGAGATAAGTTGGGTATTGTTTTGTTGATGCTGTGGCATCTTAGTTACCTTTCGGTTGTGATTTGTGCCAACAGTTATTTGTGTTTGTTTGTGTGCTTGGGGAGAGAGAGGACTACGGTTTGTCTCCAGACACTTGCCCAGGCTAGAGACGCCATTTGCTCTACTATCTGTTGGGACACCTAGGTAGGAGTGTGGTTGTTCCTTGTGCAGTGGTGAGAGATTTAGGAGCTGATGCCTTCTACCCCATGTTAGGCATAGCGGCGTATTTCCTTTGGGGAGTGCGTTGGGCTTTTGTTGTTTTTTTTATTATTTTTGTGTGGTAACCGTGGCTAGAGCAGTGGTCTCGGGGGCATCGCCGTAGCACGGGGGAGTACGCCAGCGTGCTGGTTACTTGTTCCGTGTTAGCGGTATTGAGTGCGTAATTACCCACCACGAAGCCACACGAAGACTACGAAGACTAGGGTTGAGCTATCTAGGATTTGGGGAAGCTCCGTTAAATATCTCCATTGCTGCGCTCGGTGCGACTGCGACTGCTACTGTTTTGTGTGCTTCAACAGGTGGGGAGGCATTCGTTGTTATAGTAGTTACGTGCACATTAATCATGGCTTCTATTGTCGAAGAGTTCATGCAGAAACCATCAGTGGAGTTGTTAGAGAGATGTAGTAAGGACCAACTTTTGAAAATCGCGGATCTCCATAAGATTGAAATAAGTAAAACTGTTAGCCGTCTCAAGGAGACTTTAAGAACGGTCGTGATGGATAATCTGATTCAAGCTGGTATCCTGGAGGAATCTCTAACCCTTACGCCTGTCCCAACTCCCGTGAGTAGTAATTTGACTTTTGACCAACAGAAGGAGTTGTTGTTGTTGCAGCAAGAGCATGAGAAAAGCAGGCAAGAGCATGAGAAAAGCAGGCAAGAGCATGAGAAAAGTTAAGAAAATGCTAAATTAGAATTACAGTGGGAGCATCTTAAGTTAATTAAAGAGGGTAAAGATGTCGGGGGTTTTTCTCTCTATGATTCCGACCCCGCTAGGGATAGTGTGGGTCCCCGTTTTGATACTTCTAATAACCTAAAGCTTGTGCCTAAGTTCAATGAGCGAGACCTTGACTCGTTTTTTTTACTATTTGAGCGAGTGGCTGAGTTAAGACATTGGTCTGATTCAGACTGCATCTTGCTCCTACAGAGCGTGATTACGGGTGGAGCCCAGGAGGCCTACTCTGCTCTAAGTAGGACTGACTGTAGGGACTATTCCTTAGTTAAAGCTGCAATCTTGCGTGCTTATCAATTGGTTCCGGAAGCGTACCCCCAACGTTTTAGAACTGCAAAGCGGCGTAACGAGCAATATCATGTTGATTTTGTCCGTGAGTTGTTAGAGCAGTTCAGAGATTCTGTTCCTGAGCACCTTGCTGTATATCTTGGTGAACGCGAGGTGTGTACAGCTCCTGAGGCAGCAGTGTTAGCTGACAACGGCAGGTTGGGGGAGCTACGTGCTCGTGACTGGGGCCGCAGTGAGAGGCGGAGCTCATCTGGGTTTCGTCCTGTTAGTTTTGAGGCAAGGAATGAGACCCCGTCCTTTAAATTTGATAGAGGCTCACAAGGAAGAGGAGCCTGTCGCTACTGCCGGGGGGGAGGTCACTGGAAGAATGAGTGTCCTGTCCTTCAGGGAAAAACCAGGTCTTTTCCTGGTCCTGAGGTAAAAACGGTTGGGCTAGCAGTTACTGAAGATGCTTGGTCTACCCCCAGTTTGTCTTGTGTGCAGCCAGATGAGAAATCTCTGGTTGTTTCAAATTATGCACCTTTCATTACGAATGGTTTTGTGTCTATCCTTGGGAGTGGGGAAAAGGTTCCAGTTAGGATATTGCGTGCCACTGGTGCGTCTGAATCTTTTGTCCTGAAATCTGCCCTGCCATTTTCCCAGCTATCTGATACAGGTGACAGTGTCTTGATCAGAGGAATTGGACTTAACACCTTGTCAGTCCCATTGCATAAGATTGACCTCTTTTCAGACCTGGTACAGGGTGAAGTTGTTGTGGGGGTGCGGCCGTTGCTGCCTGTTAAAGGTGTGGAGGTTATTTTGGGGAATAATTTAGCGGGTGGACGCGTCTGGGGTGACATATCCCCACCGTTGGTTGTGAAACAGTGTTTCCCTGAGGTGTTTCCATCCTGTGCTGTGACACGTGCGCTGAGCCGTGCAAATGCTGTTCCTACACCTGACCCTGAAATTAGGGTTACAAGCAAGGCGTGTGACCTTTTGTCAAAATGTCCTAGTGTAGTTACTCGAGATGACCTGGTGACGAAGCAGAGAGCTGACCCTGTTCTTAAAGTTCTATTTGAACAGCTTCTTACTGATGACGAGGTTGTTGCGGGTTACTACCTTGAGGATCAGCTGTTGGTGAGGAAGGGGGTTCCTCAAGGAGATTGTTCTATGGGGGATCCTTTTGTTCAAATTGTTGTCCCTCACTCTTTACGTGAGATGATTATGAGGATGTCACATGATGTGGTTGGTCATTTAGGGGTCCAGAAGACCTATGACCACATTTTGTGTAATTTCTATTGGCCTCGTGTGAAGAGAGATATCTCAGCCTACATTAGAGCATGCCATATTTGCCAGACAGCAAAGTCTAACCAGCTTACAGAGTCTGTACCATTGTGTTCTGTTCCTGCCATTGGTACATCTGTTGATCGAGTTGTCTGTAAAATGTGTGTGGAAGTGCCCAGCTCTCCTCCTGGTCCTGTGGTGGCAGCGCAGGAAGGTGAGGGTGTAGCTGGCCTTGTTTGTGTTTTTGTAGGAAGACTGATTAAATCAGAGTCTCTTGCTGACCTGCTACTGTCTGGGCTTTTGGAGCTGGAAAAATGTATGTTGGCCTGGCAGCTCTTCTATTGTTTTTTATTTGATGGTGGCGGATAGGGCTGGGTATCGCCACTGATTTCCCAAAACGATTCGATTCCGATTCACAGCTTTCGATTCGATTCACGATTCGATTCGATTCCGATTCGATCTAGTTACAATATACATTTTTTGCTTGAATATGAAAGAGATTCTCCGAACTAGAACCCTATAACATGTAGCATTGTTAAACATATCAATGAATTGACTCCAAAGCAGTTACATGAATGTACTTTTTATTTACATTAAATTCTTGTAGCGCGAGATCTGGCCACGAGATCTCGTTGCGGGTTGAAGCTGCAAGCAAAAAAAAAAAAAAGAAGAAAGATCGATCTCGGGATTTATGAATCGATAATCGCTCATTTAATGAAGATCGATTCAGAATCGGGAAATCGATTTTTTGAACCCAGCCCTAGTGGCGGAGGCTTTTTCTGTTCTTTGAACCAGGGGGTCGTGGTTACATTTTTGATTGACCCTGGTTGAGAGTATGGTTGTGGTTACCGCATCTTTTGATTTTTTGATTTTGGTTTTTCCTGGTCATCAGCCTCTCCCTTTGTGTATCCTTCCCCTGGCTCTCTTCACCCTCTTAAATTGCTTCCCTAGGCCGTGGTTGCTGAGGTGTGCGGTATGACCTGGGGGGGGGGGGGGGGGGGGGTGCTGTTGTGGTGAGTAGGTTGGTGGCTAGGGGGATAAGTTTATTTTGTTAGTTAGTTAGTAAGTTAGTATTTTGAAATGGTTTGGGTCCTTTTTAGTCCCCAAATGTTATGGGGGGGGGTGTTACGGTCTCCTCCCTCCACTGCTGTCTCATTCTGATTGTGTTGCAGGATGGCAGTGGGGAGAGGAGGCCTGATTGGCTGATGTAGCACACCTGTGGCTATTTAGGTTGTGCATTGGGGATCAGTCTCTCTCTCTCCACTGCCATCCTGCAACACAATCAGAATGAGACAGCAGTGGAGGGAGGAGACCGTAACAATGTATATATATGGTACATGGCAGTCCCACGCGCCCGTCCCGCTCCAGTTCTGCATCCAATTGAATGCAATGATTCAAGTAGATCTATAGACTCGTTTTCAAAGACGGGAAGCTCACCGAGTGGTCACTAGTGTCCGCACCCCGCTATGACAGGCCGTAAATACAAAGCTCATTCATCTGCGTTCAATTTCAAGTATATTTGGTATTTGTAGAACGAGACGTACGCAATTTTAAACAAGCGCAGCCCGTTTTGTAAATAATGCTTACGTTCAAGTACTTTTTTATAAATGAGGCCCCTGATGTTTTGCTCTCCGAGTGTCAGTGTCAACAATTTTAATTGTCATCACATCACAGCTGAAGTCAAACAACAACTTAGCTGATGTAAGTTTATTGTGTGAAATCAACCATAGTCCATTTTACAAAAACATACTGGACACTGGAATATTACTTTCATCAAAGGTTTATTACAAAAAATGCAAGACAAAACATGTCAACTGTTTTCTAATGGCAAACACAATACAAAAAACATACACCTTTATAAGATGTAGGTCCGCTGCATCAAAAAAGGAAACAATGACAGCGAAAAAGAAACTGATATGACTTTCAGAAAAGTAATGAGATTGCTGAAACTCAAAAAAGAGGAGACAGCTGTTTGCCACTTCAGAAAGGCCAGAACCACAACAGAAGATGAAAACCTAAATCAAGTGAACTCGATTCAAGTTTGAGGAGAGCTAGGGATCTAGACCTTCAATCAAACAAACAAGAACTAACATAAATAAAAGGGAAAGTACCAAGCTTTTTTTCCCTCTTTTTTCTCTCGAATATTGTGGGTGCAATACACTGGGTCTGTGCTTGATACATGCAACTACACACACTTCTCCTAGGTGTCATTTTTATGCACTTAGAGATATAAATAGGTTAGAAGTCACAATTCAATTCCAATTCAAACAGTAAATGGTATTCACAAGGTCAAGTGTTGATCATTGTTCAGAAAGTACCCTTGTTGTGCTTAAGCAAATACAGACATCAAACTGCTACCTCTCAACAAATAACTGAACCGTTTATCTGTAAAATAAACAGAATGTGTTACAGAATGTATGAATACAGGCAATATTTGAAAGCTATGGTGACATTGCAATTGAGGGCATTTGATCATATTTCTGTGAATTGTGGTGGGTTATGTGAAGGGTACATCTGAAAAGGTGGAACTTTGGGGGCAAATGGGGAAGGCTTTGCCACCTCAAGTGTTTTCAACCATGGCCATTCTTGTGAATCATATCCACTACCATTTAAACCTTACCTCATAAGTGCAGTTTCCCCCTACAACCTCAATAGACAAAAACTTGTTAAAATATGAAATCCTTAATCCCAAGAATATTTCACAATATTTGTCAAAATTCACTGCATATTAGTACATCTAAATTATTCTCACCTTTATAAATGCATTTTATTTATACACACTTTTATGCACACACACTTTTCATGCATTCAGTTATGTGAAACAATTAGGCGAAATTGTGTGAAATATTTAGTTCTTTTTAAAGAAAAATGGACATGAATATTTGGTCTTCTTTCTTACAATGTCTATAGATAAAGGTGATATCATTTAACCAAAAACTAAATGTAAAGCCTCTGGTCAGTGGGCACAGCCTGAACCTCCTGCTTAGTCCAAGCCTTCTTGAAGATTTGCACAGCTCTTTCAGCTTTTGAGCATTTGAGGCTGGATGATACGGCGGTGATAATGTGTGTCTCGTCCCGTTGTTTCTCAGGAAAGTCTCAAACTGCGCTGAAGTGAAGGGAGTACCGTTGTCTGAGACCAGCTCTTTAGGAAGGCCATAAGCCGCAAACAGGTGTCTCAGTAGGTCGATGGTCTTCTCAGCTGTCATCAGCTGAGTAGGGAACACCCCCATCCACTTTGAGTGAACGTCCGTGACCACCAGGAAGTGCTGTTTGTTTATTTCAGCGTAATCCACATGAATACGCTCCCATGGTGCAGTAGCCCAGGACCACGGATAGAGGGGCGCAGCAACAGGCTTGTTTCGGACTGCTTCACAGGGAGAACACTGACTGACACACTGCTGTATATCCTGGTCGAGCCCAGGCCACCACAGATAACTCCTGGCAAGAGCTCTCATCCGAGTGATCCCTGGATGACCCTCATGTAGATCTGAGAGCAATCTCTTCCTGAACTTGGGTGGCACCACTACTCTAGATCCCCAGAGTAAACATCCTTGATCAGTAGAGAGTTGGTCTTTCTTATCTGTGTAGGGACGAAGGTAAGGGTCACTCACATACGCTGGCCAGCCTGCCAGTGTCAAGTCCATCACCTTTGATAGGACCGGGTCTCGTCTGGTTTCCTCTGCTATGTCTGACGCAGATAGTGGCAACTCTTCGATGAGTGAGATCTGGAAAACAGCTGCATCATCTTGACCACCTGAGTTACTGTTGCATGGTAACCTTGATAAAGCATCTGCATTGGCATGGTCACCTGATTTTCTATATTCAATGTTATAGTCGTAGGCTAACAGGATCAGAGCCCACCTTTGCATGCGGAGAGCAGCTAATGTCGGAACAGCCGATTTCCTAGAATGACCAGGAGAGGCTTGTGATCTGTCTGCAACTGGAATTTTCTTCCATACAGATACGTGTGAAATTTCTTCACTCCATAGATTATGCTCAAAGCCTCTTTTTCAATTTGAGCATAATTTTGCTCACTGGGTGTGAGGGTTCGTGAGGCGAAAGCAATTGGATGTTCTTCGCCTGAGGCTAGGACATGTGATATGACGGCCCCAACTCCATACGGAGAAGCATCACACGCCAGTCTCAACTTCTTCTCAGGGTCGTAGTGCTTGAGTCACTTGCTCTGTAGTAGGCGCTGTTTGCAGGTCTGAAAAGCCTCTTCACATTGTGAGGACCATGTCCATTTGGTATCAGTCTGCAGTAGTTGGTGAAGGGGGTGCAGAATCGTTGACAGGTTTGCTACAAACTTGCCATAGTAGTTAAGGAGACCCAAAATTGATCTTAGCTCAGAGACATTAGTGGGTGCTGGTGCACTGACAATGGCCTCCACTTTGCTGTTTGTTGGGTGCTGACCTTGGCTATCGATCTTGTATCCAAGATACTCCACTGAGTCTTTGAGGAACTCACATTTCGACGGTTTCACTCTCACGCCACATTCTTCCAGTTTGCTCATCACCTTGTCCAGTACAGCCATGTGTTTTTTCAATGTGGGGGCTGTCACTAGAATGTCATCCAGGAAACAAACCACGTTGTCTATGCCATGTAAGATCTGGTCCATTGTTTTCTGGAATATCGCAGGGCTGTTGAGATTCCATAGGCTAGACGATGGTACTTGTATAGCCCCTTGTGGGTGTTGACGACTAGATACTGTTCCGATTCTGAGTCTAGCATCAGCTGTTGATAAGCAAACGACAGGTCAAGCTTACTGAAAACCTTACCCCCGGCTAGGGTGGCGAACAGATCCTCGACGTTTGGCAGTGGGTATTCTTCCTTCTGAATACTCTGGTTTATTGTGACCTTGTAGTCTCCGCATATCCTCACACTGCGGTCTTTCTTGGGAACCACGACAATAGGGGCAGCCCAGTCGCTCCTATCCACTTTTGAGATGATGCCATTCTTCTCCAAGCGTTCTAGTTCCTTCTCTACAGCTTCCTTTAAAGCATAGGGAACAGGGCGGGGCTTGTGGAACCTAGGATTGGTTCCCTCTTGAACTCTGACCTTCGCTTGGAAACCCTGCATCTTTCCATAGCCATCCTTGAACAGTCCTTTGTGCTTCTCTAGGAGGGCTGTGAGTGTAGGTGTACTCACTGGCTTGTCATTTTTCACACTGAAGATCTCTGCCCAGTTCAGCTTTATCTGTTTCAGACAGTTGCGGCCAAGTAAGGCTGTCTTGTCGCCTTTTACTATGAGCAGTGGTAACATCCACTCTCTTCCTTCATACTTGACTGGTACCTGTATCTGGCCTAACACAGGAATCCTGTCCCCTGTGTAAGATGAGAGACGGACGGTAGCTGGTTGGAGAGGGCACTGTTTCAGATGTTCTCTGTAGATATGTTCCGGAGCTATGGTAACTGAAGCACCTGTGTCCAACTGCATACTCACTGGTTTTCCAGCTAACTCCATTTTTACATATTATTCCCTCTTTGTGTCCTTCAGCGGTGTACATGTTGAATAGTTCAACTGTCTCAATTTCACCTTCCTCCTCTTCCTCTGACACATTGTGAGTTCTTCCTGTGTGTTTTGCACTTTTACACACCCTCTGCACGTGACCTGTCTTCCCACAGTTGTGGTATTTCTCATTAATGAACCTACAGTCACTGGGTCGGTGATTATCTCTTCCACACCGATAACAACCTTGCTTTGCTTTGTCCGATGCATACTGCGTTTTGGGTGCACGTCTTGCACTTCTTGAGTCATGTACCTTGTGAACCTTCTGGCGTTCTGAGTGCTCCGACAGCTCCATGGTGTCCTTGTGGGCAAGCTCGAGTCCCAGGGCGATATCACAGGCTTTCTTGAATGTCAGATCCTTTTCTGTCAAAAGCCGTCTGTGATAGGCTTCACCTGTGAGACCACACACAAACTGATCTCGGAGAGCATCATTCAGAAACTGGCCAAACTCACATGAACTAGCTAACCGTTTTAAGGCCAGGATGTAGTCTGCCAGTGCTTCACCTTGGTTCTGGTGAAGCTTACAGAATCTGAAGCGTTCAGCAATTATAATGGGCTTAGGCTTGAAATGGTCTGATAGTGCTTTAGTAAGCTCAGCATAAGACAGTTCCACACATTTCTTTGGCTCTGCGAGACTTTTCAGCAGCCTATATTCAGTTGGGCCCAAAACACTGATAAACACATTTGCTTTCTTCACAGTATTGACTTGCGTACGCACATTACCTACTGGTTATGCAGAGTTATTACAGGCATGTGAGCCGCACTCGACCAAACACAGCCAAGAAAATGAGTTAAATTCAAGATTTAAAGGGAACTGATGATTGTATTTCAGTCTTCCTTTATATGCCATTAGGCTATTGTAGGGTGTATCATTCTAAATTGAGGCGTGATAAAGGCGAGATTCATTGTGATTCCCCAGGATTCCTCGGTATTTAGCATTATAAGCCCTGTTATAAGGTTATTTACGATCATATGGGTTCATATCAACATTTTGACATACACAATGGATCTGGATGGGCGTACAGAAAATCCTTCAAAAAACACCATAGCCCGCAGCGCAGAGCGCATAATATATTATGTCTAATTGAGTCAACTGGTATTATGCTTATCACCAAGTTCTCCCATACTGTGCTGATGGACTAGTATAGTATGTTTATATCAACGGTAATCAAGTGCTTTAGTTGGTGAGCACACTTGGTGATGGTAATGTGACGGCCCTGGCCCCATATTGTGTCCTGGCCTGTAATAAACATCTGTTTCCCTGTCTGCAGAGAGTACTCCTGCTGGACAGGGTTACTAATCAGTGGAATGCAGGTCAGCTGGTGGACAGCTGATTGTGCCCCACCTGGTTCCAGGATCCAGGCCATAAAAGATCCATGCAGGCCTCAGTATTGAGGCCCCCTTCTAGGCACCATTATTCTTTATTCTATTTTGTTTGTTCCTTGTTTCACACCATGCAACACTCACCTCACCACTTTCCACTGCACTCACATTACACCACTGATTTACTGACTACCACACCTCATCTTATTATTGTTATATAGGCCTCATTTAGTTTACAATAAACATTTTCTTATCATTACTTTAAGATCGTGTGTGTGTCTCCCGTTTTTGTCATGGTCATGAGCCTGGCCGTGACAAATTGGGGGCTCCGTCCGTTTTCGTTTTTCTAGCATTATTTTGATCACCTTTTGGTAAGTAAATATTGCTTTTTTTTTCTATTGAATTCTACCCGGTCGTTTGACTTTTTTTTCTTTATTGATAGTTAAAACTGTGGTTCATTACTTGTGGTGCGACTCCCATGGCTTGTTGCCTTGATTGGCAGGGGGTGCCTTGTTAAGTTAATAAGCGCGTGTCTCTGTTAGTAGCCTAGGCAGAGATTTTGGTGAATGAACTGCAAACTGGTGTCGTAGTCGATTCCCCACCAGTTCAAAATTATCGCCTGCGGGTGTTTTTTTAAAGCCTTGAGTGGCATATTAAGCATTTTTGGAGACACACTTATCGCATTTTTGTATATAATAGCCTATTGTTAATTGATCTGCGGGATCGTTTTGTTTGTAATGGTGCTTAGATAGGGTTTTTTCTATTGGGGCAAGAGGGTGTATACAATTGGCTGTCAGTTGCGCACATGTAGGCTACGGGGCTGCCCTGGTAGGCTTACGGTCTTTCTCCTTTGAGTTTGGCTGAGCGTTTTTCTGTAGTGTTGCGGTACGGCGGCTAGAGCAATTGTCTCGGGGACACATTCTTAGCTGTCAGGTGGGCGACCAGCTTGCTGGGGGTCTAACCGGGCTGACGAGTTAGTGTTTAAAGATCCTCCCGTTACGCATGAAGACTAGGGTTGAGCTTACTCAGTCAGGTCCTGGGGTAGGCAGTCAGATAGGGGCATGCTCCGTTGCGAGGTTGTCAATTTCCTCTGATGCGCGCTGAGTTGTCAGTGTATACGTCATCTTGGGTCCATAGGCCTACATTGTCCTGTACTTAATATTGTGATTTAAAAAAATAAAATAAAAATGTCTGGAATAGAGGGGTTTATAGCAGCTCCATCCCATGACTTATTGTACCGTTTTACTAAAGCTCAATTGTTATTGGTTGCAAAACATTATGATGTAGCTGTGGTAGAACAAAAGAAACATGAGCTTAGGGCATGTTTAGAGTCGAAACTGGTCGAGATGGCAATTTTGCCACAGCCTGTCAAGGGTTCACCTTCGCCTGTTGCTAAGCACCCTTTTACATTTGACCAGGAAAAATAATTGCTCAAACTGAGATTAGACCAGGAATTTGCACTTGAGAAAATGAAATGTGAAATCCAAATGCAAACTGTGGAGTTAGAGAGACATAGGTTGAATTTGATTGAAGACGGTAAAATTAGTAGTGAAGTCTTAAGTAGTGGGGGTTCTTTTGCTTCCAGGGGAGCAAATCGAGGCTTATTTGATATAGCAGGAAATTGAAACTTTTACCTAAATTTAATGAAAGGGATCCTGACTTGTTTTTTTCGTTGTTTGAGCGCGTCGCTGACACTCGTGGTTGGCCAGATGCTGAACGCACCCTCATGTTACAATGTGTTTTTACAGGTCGAGCACAGTTGGCATATTCGTCCCTGAGCCGTGAGGATTCTCTGATTTATGAGAAAGTGAAGTGCAGTGATTAAATCTTATGAACAGGTTCCGGAGGCCTACAGACAGAAGTTTAGGAATTGGAGGAGAAACAAGAGTCAGACACATCTTGAGTTTGCAAGAGAATTAGTGTTGCATTTCAATCGCTGGTGCAAGGCGTCTGATGTAGATGATTTTGATGATTTGTGTGATCTGATTGTACTGGAGCAATTTAAAAATGCTATTCCCCAGAATATAGCCACCTATATTAGTGAAAAGCAGGTGACTACTCCTGCTGAAGCTTCTGCGTTGGCAGATGATTTTACATTGACTCATAGCAGGGGAAGTTTGGAGAGCCGCGCATGTTTGGTGAGTCTCGCGCTTATGTGCCAGAGCCTGGGTTTCAGAGGAGTACCTTTGGTTTTGATACGCCACCTGCTGGTCAGTCAGCTGCAACTGATTTTGGTCGTAGAGGTCAGAATAGTTCAAGGAGTTATGAGAATCAGAATAGTTCAAGGAGTTATGAGAAAGTGTGCAGTCACTGCCATAAAAAGGGGCATGTTAAATCTGAATGCTATGCTTTAAAGTCTAGAGGTAAGCCTTGGGCTCCAGTGTCTCATGGGGATGGGGCTAAAGGGGCTGGTTGCGCGGCGCCGGTGGTGCAGCGGGTTAAGTCTGCTGCCCAAGCCTGTGATTCGCTGTCCCAGGTGCGCTCTACACATGTTCAGTCTCCACACTCCTCTGACCTTGAATCTTACTTGCCATTCCTTACAGATGGTTTGGTGTCCCTCATCTGTGGGGATGAGAAGGTCCCAGTAAAAAAATTACGGGATACTGGGGCATTTGATTAGTTTATTTTAGCTTCTGCTTTGCCATTTTCTGATGCCTCTGACACAGGTGACTCCATTCCCATTCGTGGTATGGGAGCATGTTCCTCTGCACAGAATAATTCTTTCATCTGATTTGTTTCAGGGTGAGATGACTGTGGGTGTGCGCCCAGCGTTGCCCTGTGAGGGGGTGACCATGATCATGGGTAATGGCTTGGTTGGTGCACGAGTGTGGGCAGATGTGGCGCCACCTGTGGTGGTTACGTCTGTGCCAGTATTTAAAAGCAAGCCTGATGAAAGTGAACGGGAGTTTCCTGAGGTGTTCACTGCGTGCGCCGTAACTCGTGCCATGAGCCGTGCCACGCCTGACCCTGACAAAATGGTGGATGATGTGGAGCATGTGATATCACTGTCTGATTTTCCCCTGTCTGTCCCTCACAGTGAACTGGTGAGAGAGCAGCGGGCAGATCCATGTCTGAAAGAGCTGTTTGAGGGAGCTCTCCCTGCTGGGGGGGTGAGGAACAGCGCCCATGCCTATTTCATTCACAATGAGGTATTGGTGAGGAAGTGGGTTCCCCATGGCGTTGAGTTTGTGGGAGACCCCATTTACCAAATTGTTGTGCCATCCAAGTATCGCAGCTTGGTTCTGCAGGTGTCACATGATGAGGGTGGACACCTAGGAGTTTCTAAGACCTATGATAGCATCCTCCGTTACTTCGTTTGGCCTCGCCTTAAGAGGGATGTGGCAGCCTATGTAAAAACATGTCATACATGTCAGTTGACAGGAAAGCCGAATCAGAGCATTACACCGGCTCCATTGAGTCCGATTCAGGCAACCAGTCAACCGTTTGACCATCTCATTATTGATTGTGTAGGTCCCCTCCCTCCGTCTCGTACTGGGGCTAAGTATTTGCTGACAGTTATGTGCCAGGCTACCAGGTATCCTGCAGCTTATCCCTTACGCAATATCACCACCAAGTCTGTAGTCCGTGCCTTGACTCAGTTCATTTCAATCTTTGGCATACCAAAAATCATCCAGTCTGACCAGGGTTCTAATTTCTCTTCCCATCTGTTCGCTCAGGTCCTGAAACAGCTGCGCGTTAAGCACAACAGGGCGTCAGCCTATCACGCGCAGAGCCAGGGCGCATTGGAGCGATTCCATGCAACTTTGAAATCCTTGTTGCGCGCCTACTGTACTGAGCTGGACGGAGATTGGGAGGAGGGGCTTCCTTGGATGATGTTAGCCGCCAGGGAGGTGAGCCAGGAAAGTACGGGTTTTAGTCCCAATGATCTGGTGTTCGGACACACAGTACGTGGCCCCTTGGCCGTTATCCAAGATGATTGGAAAGAGTCCGAACCACCAAAAAACTTGCTTAGTTACGTGCTCTGCTTTAAGCATAGGCTTTATGAAGCCGGTGAGCTGGCAAAAGAAAAACTAGCTAGTGCACAAAAGAAAATGAAACGCCTTTATGACCGCCGAACTGAGCCACGGAAGTTTAGCCCGGGTGATCAGGTTCTGGCACTCTTGCCCATGGTTGATTCCCCCTTTTGTGCTAAATGTACTGGTCCACATACTATAGTAAAGCAAGTGTCTGATCTTAATTACCTGATTGCTACACCTTTGCGTAGGAAGCCTAATCAGCTCTGCCACATACATTTATTGAAACCGTATTATGACCGTGTGTCTGATTCTGTGGAGCAGGCGTCAGTTCCTGTTCGTCCGGCGTGTGTAGCCAGTACAGTAGGGGATTCCCCTCAGGTGGTGGCAGAGCCTGAGGAGGATGGCCTATCCAGTCCCGACCAGCACTCTAATACGAGTTGATTCTCTGGAACGGACGGGCATGCGGGACCGCCACACACCACACATCATACCTCCGTCCCACATGTATTTATTATATTTTTCAATATAAAACGGAGGTATGATATGGCATATATATGTATATATATGGTACATGGCAGTCCCACGCGCCCGTCCCGCTCCAGTTCTGCATCCAATTGAATGCAATGATTCAAGTAGATCTATAGACAGGGGTGCACATAACTTTTTGGGGCCAGTGCTCAGAGGAGCACCTAGGGATGCTGCTTGGTGCTCCCCGAGCTCGCGAGTCACGACCCGTCCCACAGGATGGATAAAAAAGGGATACATGGATAACTTATATTAGCAAAACGACATTTATTCATAAATAAAGATGAACGAACAAATGATTGTGTGCAAAACAAAAGAAACAAATGCAAAATCAAATGACTGCTCTTTAAGCATGAAAGTCTGTCAGACTCCTTTAAACACAATGAAATCAACTGACATCTCTTTAAGCACTAACTGAATGTCTGTTCTTTAAACACAATGAAATCAACTGACATCTCTTTAAGCACTGCTCTGTTCTGTAAACACTGAAATCAACTTTTCAACAAAAAGTTACAGCCTAAGCATTTATTTATGCTACAAGCTTTATCATCATCATCACTGCTCTCTTGACTGCTGTAAGTTATCACTGTCCTCAATTTCAACCATGGTAGAGGATGTTGTAGGCTATCACTTTAAATAGCTCATTATTTTGATTGTGCAACAAAGTCTTTTTTTTCTTTTTCTAATATAATTCCCAACCATATTCCCTGGGTCAGGGGTCTAGGTGCGATAATGAAGCTGTAAAACAAACGTCTGAACGTTTGAAAGCTTCAGAGAAAAGAAACGTGAAGTTCCTTGGTGTTGTTTTTCCTTTTAGCGACGAGTCGTTCGGGACTGAATTGTCACGTGTCGGCGTGATAACCGTGCGATATGCGATACGCGGAATGAAAGTACAAGTTACGATACTTTCCGAATGTTTTCGTGAGGGGAGTCGCCGTGGTCGTTGTGATGGCGTTACGGGGCTTGCAGTGATGCAGCAGTCAGCAGTCAGCAGGTGGATTTTGAGGAAGTAAATTCCTCTCCCAGCGCTCCCAGCTGTTGGTGCGCAAGAGCGCGTTCATGCCGCTGATCTTCTGCGCAGCATGCATTTTGGCGACGCATGCGCACTGGCGCACCAGTTATGTGCACCCCTGTCTATAGACTCGTTTTCAAAGACGGGAAGCTCACCGAGTGGTCACTAGTGTCCGCACCCCGCTATGACAGGGCGTAAATACAAAGCTCATTCATCTGCGTTCAATTTCAAGTATATTTGGTATTTGTAGAACGAGACGTAGGCTACGCAATTTTAAACAAGCGCAGCCCGTTTTGTAAATAATGCTTACGTTCAAGTACTTTTTTATAAATGAGGCCCCTGATGTTTTGCTCTCCGAGTGTCAGTGTCAACAATTTTAATTGTCATCACATCACAGCTGAAGTCAAACAACAACTTAGCTGATGTAAGTTTATTGTGTGAAATCAACCATAGTCCATTTTACAAAAACATACTGGACACTGAAATATTTCTTTCATCAAAGGTTTATTACAAAAAATGCAAGACAAAACATGTCAACTGTTTTCTAATGGCAAACACAATACAAAAAACATACACCTTTATAAGATGTAGGTCCGCTGCATCAAAAAAGGAAACAATGACAGCGAAAAAGAAACTGATATGACTTTCAGAAAAGTAATGAGATTGCTGAAACTCAAAAAAGAGGAGACAGCTGTTTGCCACTTCAGAAAGGCCAGAACCACAACAGAAGATGAAAACCAAATCATGTGAACTCGATTCAAGTTTGAGGAGAGCTAGGGATCTAGACCTTCAATCAAACAAACAAGAACTAACATAAATAAAAGGGAAAGTACCAAGCTTTTTTTCCCTCCTTTTTCTCTCGAATATTGTGGGTGCAATACACTGGGTCTGTGCTTGATACATGCAACTACACACACTTCTCCTAGGTGTCATTTTTATGCACTTAGAGATATAAATAGGTTAGAAGTCACAATTCAATTCCAATTCAAACAGTAAATGGTATTCACAAGGTCAAGTGTTGATCATTGTTCAGAAAGTACCGTTGTTGTGCTTAAGCAAATACAGACATCAAACTGCTACCTCTCAACAAATAACTGAACCGTTTATCTGTAAAATAAACAGAATGTGTTACAGAATGTATGAATACAGGCAATATTTGAAAGCTATGGTGACATTGCAATTGAGGGCATTTGATCATTTCTGTGAATTGTGGTGGGTTATGTGAAGGGTACATCTGAAAAGGTGGAACTTTGGGGGCAAATGGGGAAGGCTTTGCCACCTCAAGTGTTTTCAACCATGGCCATTCTTGTGAATCATATCCACTACCATTTAAACCTTACCTCATAAGTGCAGTTTCCCCCTACAACCTCAATAGACAAAAACTTGTTAAAATATGAAATCCTTAATCCCAAGAATATTTCACAATATTTGTCAAAATTCCCTGCATATTAGTACATCTAAATTATTCTCACCTTTATAAATGCATTTTATTTATACACACTTTTATGCACACACACTTTTCATGCATTCAGTTATGTGAAACAATTAGGCGAAATTGTGTGAAATATTTAGTTCTTTTTAAAGAAAAATGGACATGAATATTTGGTCTTCTTTCTTACAATGTCTATAGATAAAGGTGATATAATTTAACCAAAAACTAAATGTAACTTTGTTAGCATTTATTTAACAAAAATAAACGCCAATTCCTACTGAGGAAAAAGCCAGAATAGTGATGTGGTGCACTTTCCTCATTTTAAATATGTTGAAAAAGACAAAGATTTTCATGGGGCGTCTACCTTCTTCACATGACTGTACATACACATGGAGTCACAATGTATACTTTTTAATGCAGTAAATATCAACAAATATAAAAAGTTATGCCATTCTAAATTGTTGGGATTTGTTTGTATTTCATATTTTGACAATAATATTCTTATGCCAACAATTCAAACTTTCACAATTAAATATCAACAGATAAAACAAAAACAAAACTCAAAACGGTCAAACCTTTCTTTCTAAACCAAAACGGTTGAATATCAAATGCTCATCAAACTAGAAATGTTGAGTTGGAAAGTGGAGGAGAACATTTGCTCTAGTTTTCTGGTTCTTAGCACATGTACTGATGAGACCTGTCGTAAATCAACCTTTCTTACCGCGCTTCATTTTTATTTTATTTTTTTAATTTTCAGCTCCATTGTGAACTTGCATGAACTGAACTGAACATAGAAGATGCTGAGGACAAAACCTTTGGAAGATTGATTGAACCACGGAATGTACACGCTGAAACTCCTGAAGGTCAAATCTTGATTGAATTGGATGACACATGGCAGGCAAGGTGTATATTTTGACCCTTTGTCACATCAAAAAAAAGAAAGAAAGAAAAATAAGATCCTTCTGAAAGATTATATACAGAACAAGGAAATGGGAAGCACTACATAGGCCTACCAGTTTAGTTTTCTGATGACTTAAGGTAGTGACACAGTTGCTCTACTACATGGATGGTGCTGTATACTTCACACCTGGCAAAACTCTCACAATACTTTTACCCTAACATCAATTGAACCCTGTAGCTAGCCATGAACAAAAGGGAATGTCAACACAAATAAATCAAACATGTCTTTGCATGGACAGCAGAGAACAAGAGTGCAATCTAAGAGAAGTATAGGGGGGGACATACAGGCGGGTGGGGGGGTCACCTTGCACTCAACATTTATCCTAACCCCCTCCCAGATACAATTTGCTAAAAGTATACAACCAAAGGATATCACACATTTTATATATTCTGAATAATGCCAATTCCAGTCCCAAATTTAGAAGAAACTAAAAAATTCCAACTGCTACGCCCCAGTGTTCGGGGCAGTCTAGAGCTGACCATGGTGGCCCTCATTCTGAGTCCGACTCGAGTGGCGCGCTCTCGTTAATAGCGCCGCGCTTCCGCTGCCGCTGTTTGGCCGCCTGCTCCTCCTCTGTGTGCGACCGCTTGTGCCTTGAATAGCTTGACGAGTGCACGAATGTCTTGTTGCAGATGGTGCATTCGTAGATCTTCCCCGCGGTGTGCGACTTCTCGTGGTGGTGAAGGTTGGATAACCGGGTGAAGGTCTTTTTACAGTAGGCGCAGTTGAACTTGTTCGCACCCTTGTGCATTTGCTGGTGCCTGGCGAGGCTCGACGTGTGGCTGAAATGCTTGTCGCACTGCTGGCAGGCGTAATGTCCCTCCTCCTCTTCGGCGTTCGACATGGTGCGCTTGGCAGCTTTGGACCTCTTGTTCTTCTTGCAGAGAGTGTAGAAGTTTGGTTTGTCTCTCGAGCACAACTTGAGGCGTATTTTCAGGTCGGAGGACTTGCTGAGGCTGTCCTCCCCCTGGGTGTAAGTGGTTAGGAGCTCCTTCACGTGAGAAACCTGATGTCTGGAGAGACTCCCAGCGTTCTTGAAGGTCTTGTCACATTGTGGACATGCGTAGAACTTCTCTCCGCCAGGGCGCCCCTTCTTGACCTTCCTGGACGCGGATTTTGGCAGGCGCGAGCGGCGGCCGTGACTCATCACCAGCTCAGGTGGAACACCTGGGGGGATACCCTTTCCTTTTTTGTGGATAAGCCTATGTCGGGACAAGCTGGAGCTGTGGTTAAAATCCTTCCCGCATATGTTGCATGGATACAGCCTCCTGCCTCCGTGCACTTTCTTATGAGTTCCAAGTGTTCTGCTGCCTTTAAATCTCAAACCACACTGATTGCACTGATACTTTTTCCCCTCACCTGATAGGTTATCGGTTTGCTTCGATGAGGATGGAGGGACCGGTGGCTTTCCCGCGTGCAATTGCTGGTGTCTCGAGAGGCTGGAAGAATGACTGTAGCACTTCCCACAGTAGCTACAACGGTAGTTTCCCTCTTTCAAGTGATATTCTCCTGTCTCTGAGCCTGAATCAGAGCCATCCTCCTCATCACCGCCCAGCTGGCTACTCCCCGGCTCCATGTGGTCGTCCTCATCAGAGTCTGTCCTCACTACGACACTCTGCTCTGCCACCTCACAGTCCGGGTACACTTCCTCATACTGGGCGTAAAAGGTCTCGTCTGGCTCTGCCTTGATGGGCTCGGATATTAAGCCAGACCCCTCATCTGCCTCTTTTTTCACACAGGATATTGTGAACTTTGACCCTACCTCAGCCCACTTGACAACATATTCTATTGGCTGTGTGTCCAGTTCCACAGTGATGAAATCAGCTCCAAGTGCGTCCGGTTCAGATGAAGTAAAGTCCTCCATTTGGACAGAACCTTATGGAAGACCAGGGAGTATCAAACCTTGTGTCTGTATAACTTGAGGTCCTCTGGGTACAGGTTAAATTCTGTAATAGATTCCACCCCTTCTGAAAGAGAGAAGAAAAAAGTCAAGAACTTGAGCATCACTAGACCCGAAACAGCTCTTACCTCAAAAAAATTATAATTGTTAAATATAACAAATTGGCTATAAAATTAAGTTTAAAATATATACAAATGTAAAAACATCAACATACTGTGTGGAGATTGACAGGAAGGATGGGTGAGAGAGGGGGGATGACATTTTAACCATTTAGGAGATGCTTTTATCCAAAGCGACATAATTAGATATTACAGGGACAGTCTACCTGGAGTAATTTAGGGCTAAGTGTGGTATTCTCAGGTGGGATTTGAACTCATGACCTTCCGATCACCAGTCCAACTCACTACCCAGGATATGTCAATGGCTGGAATCGAACCAGGGACCTTGCAATCCCTATTTATTTTTTTATTTTTTTATATTAATAATAATAATAATTCAAAAAGTAATCCTTCCTTCTTCTAGCATTGTGACTGCCAATGGCCTAACATAGATTTGTTTTTGTTATGATGACTGAAGTATAGATGATTCACTTACTTAGACAAATGTACTTGTTGTAAGTCGCTTTGGATAAAGGCGTCTGTTAAATAAAATGCTAAAATGTAAAACGGCAATTAATGTTGTATCTAGTAGCTACCCAAGCCAGGATGAACTTGAGACGGAGGAATTGAAACAAAACGACATTGCCTCAGTAAATTAAAGCTACAGTAGTAGGTGTGGTGGTGTTCATGTGGGCAATGTTTGTATTCGCTATTATTCCTAATTAAACAATTATAATACATTCTAGTTAGTATTTTAATGTCAAATGACGTTAAAATCGGGATCTAAATGTCAGAAAAATACCAGAAAAAGCGGCAACAACAAACAGGAAATACAGTAAGCGACTGGGATGATCACGGTGCATTCTGGGAACGGATTAAATGGGTCGTGGAACGGCCGCCCTGTCGTGACTAGATGCCCGAAATGACGACTGATGCTTTCTGGTCTCCTAAACACGCTCAGTTACAACCTCTATTGACGTTCACATCGTTAATTAGATAGCTGTATGGCCAACAATACACGTTCACAATATCGTCGCAAGACGGAGGTTTGGTAAAGAATGATGCTTTTACATAATGTCTGAATCCTGTCAGACAACAAGCGCGAGCCGACACTAAAGTCAACGGTGTGAATTGATGCCGCGCGCCATAAATGACCACCGACCATTACTGAACCAAATACAGTACGTGGCTATGTTCATTCGTAGCCAACTCATTAGATTTCTCACACATCTATTCGCTTCTACGTAGTAGGCAAGAACACCCCTAGCAGACGTTTCATGCCTGACTGTCTATGGACGCTGGCTGTCACAGCCTGGTTCTGTACGGATGATCTAACGACAGCTCCATAAATAATATAATATCTACAGTTGATGTCTGATCATGTGGGCCATGGCAGCATAGGTGGTTCATCTCTCCGAGTTGACGAGAGGGTCACATCTAGCATATATTCTATTGACACATGCATGCAGCTTGAGGAGGAGTATTAAACATATGAACGAGGGTAGCTTCAATGTCCCGTCACAGAAGATCATGCTGCACCAAGGCGGGGTTTAGGTAAGTATTCTGACAGGAATTATTATCCATTATTATTATCCATACCAACCGGCATATGGCAGAATACTCGACAGACATGGCAAGCTGGCTATATTTGGCATATACTGTACCAAGCAACAAGACGTTCGCTATTCTATTGTAGTCTTCGATCATATTCCATCTACGTGGGCTGATCTCGTATAGCCAAATTTGACATGTGAGTAACGTTTGTTTTACAGATCTAAGCCCTCGGTGCAAGGAACGGTTATTACCGGGTTTTTATCTGTAGATTCGATGATCTTGACCCTCGACGAGTTCTGAGGAGATTCTGCCGCACCTCTCTGTCAGATCAGAATCACCAGCCTTCCTCACGAATATGTCGCTCTTTGGCAATGGCTGCGCATGATCACTGATCTCCAGTAGTGTGGATGGGCTAATTGGAGTTCTAAAGAGTGGGGACCCGCTCGGTTAGATGCTTCTTTAATTCGTGAATGTGTTCCGCTCTCGTGCATACTGTATCGCATCTTGGATTTCATTGGACAATGGACCGAAGAGGCACGGCGCGATTGGACAGGACCAAATATGCGCAAGGCGTCGCGAGTACTGTCGTAAATCCTCTCTCTGATGATATTGACAGGCGAAAAAATATTGTCCGTTTGCTCAATTATTTAAAAAAGTTGACACTTTTTATTTTATTTTGATATAGCAGTTATAACAACCAAACATTCCATGTTCAACATCACTTGATCTGTTGTTGTTGGAAACAAAGGACATATGTGTGTTTTTCATGATTCCTTTACGGCTTTTGCCGTTATGTCATGTGATGATGGTGGGTAGAGTGGGTTGAACAAGCCAAACATAACAGAGCTATAATCTGTAGTGACTCCGAATATAATATGGTCTCTAGAGCCTGAAGCTAGGTACATCTGGTAATCGCCAAGACCGGCTATTTGAAATAATAGAAATACATTCAGGAGCAATAAAAACGGCACCGTGGTCACATTCATTTGGGTACCTGCGCATATGGGCATGGGATTTAGAGTGGACCCAGTTCCATGCGAATCTGCATCTCGTTTTTTATTTCTCTTATTTCTGCCATGGTTTTTCTGCTGCGGTCGAAATTATAATATTGTGGTGGGTTGACATAAATAATAATAATAATAATAATAATAATAATTGTGTTGTGACAGCATATATATAAAAAAGTTGTGACTGCATTTTGGGCGCAAATTCAGGAGGATCATCATCTCGCTCCACAGCATGGAGACCCATTCGCAGAAAGAGCTAGCTCAAATCCAGAGCGAAATCTCGAAAGTTGAAGAGATGGGTGACATGCATGGCTGGTTACTTATCTATTGTGTGTGTGTGTGTGTGTGTGTGTGTGTGTGTGTGTGTGTGTGTGTGTGTGTGTGTGTGTGTGTGTGTGTGTGTGTGTGTGTGTGTGTGTGTGTGTGTGTGTGTGTGTGTGTGTGTGTGCGTGCGTGCGTGCGTGCGTGCGTGTGCCTATGTATGTGTAATTTCTAAATCACATGATATCCCCAGATAATACCAGTTCCGTGCGAATACCACAATTATAAACAAGTATTACATGGAGGGAAGTCAAAAGAAGACAAGAGGAAGACAACTACATGCAATACAAAATAGAATGGTTAGGTAGTGAGAAAAACGGGAGGAAATAGAAACGAGGTAGTAATGACAAGACTAAAGTATAGTATATAGGACACAGTCATTTGAACGGGATTCTCCACATTCTAGGGAAGCATCCAACTGGATGTGAACATTGTCAGGTCAAAGGACATGCACTTGTTAACTGCAGGAAATATACAGTACAGGCCAAAAGTTTGGACACACCTTCTCATTCAATGTGTTTCCTTATTTCACACTTTATTGTTAAATACATCATTCCTATGTGTTCATTCATAGTTTTGATGCCTTCAGTGAGAATCTACAATGTACCAAATAGTCATGAAAATAAAGGAAACGCATTGAATGAGAAGGTGTGTCCAAACTTTTGGCCTGTACTGTACTACAGAAAGCAAGGACACGGACAAACCGGACACTGTAGGAGTGAGCTAACTCCAGAAGATGGCAGCAATGTAACATCAAATATGCAAGCTGCCCTTAAACCCCAAATAAGATGAAGAACAAAGAAGGTGTGGTGGCAAATTCAATGCATGTGGTGGGCCGGACGCGGTTTTCGTTAAGTTTATCGATTTCCATCTAGAGAGCACACCATGTTTTACATACGATATTAAGTAATTCTATTAAGTCTAATACAATTTGCAGCTCTAGTTATATCGTAGATTTTCACAAACGTATCTTTTAATCGTCTGTCTGCTCAGGGATATCGCTGGTCGCTCTAGTTGATAAACCAATCAGAATTCGAGTACGGCTTCATTAGGACCCCGAAATTTAAACAGTGGCTGTTAACCCTAGCAACCGTGACTGGATGTTAACCCTAGCAACCGTGACTGGATGTTAACCCTAGCAACCGTGACTGGATGTTAACCCTTAGCAACCGTGACTGGATGTTAACCCTAGCAACCGTGACTGGATGTTAACCCTAGCAACCGCGGGGAAATAAGGAGATGTGATGAATTATGGAGTGTTGTATGCATTTAACAAACAAAATGGACAATATTATATTATAGCATTTTCAGATGCAAGTTGGACCAAATGTGTACATTGTTACTCTACAGTGGGTGAATCCTGTCCCAGGCCATCATCCCACCCTGCCTGAAAACGACTTCCGTCCAGTAGCACTCACCCCCCTATCCATGAAGGTCTTCTACAGAGCTAACAGGTCCACAGAGGATGCCATCGCCACAACTCTCCACTCTACCCTGTCCCACCTGGAGAGAGGGGGGGGCTACGCACGGCTGCTCTTCGTGGACTTCAGCTCGGCATTTAACACCATCCTACCCGACAGATTGGTGCCCAAACTCCTAGACCTCGGACTAGACCACCTCCTCTGCCAGTGGTCCAAGGACTTCCTGTCTGACCGACCCCCAGAGGGTCAGGATAGGCCCCCACACCTCCACAGCCATCAGCCTCAGCACCGGATCCCCCCAGGGCTGTCCCCGTGCAGTCATCTGTAATTCTGCTCACTCATCTTTCACCATCGTCATGCAAATCTTACACACAGCCTCGTCAAGATTTGCTGGCTCGCCCTTGTCATTCGACCGGAACCCGAAATGCTTCCAAGTTGCAGCAGTTGCTTTTTTTTTTTTTTTGGTACCTCGCTTGCACTCACCATATCTTTGTCTAATTCTGTTCTGGGGAGAAGCTATCATGTGACATGTCTTTTTTTGACAGGTTATTTGAGAAATGACATTGTTTACAAAAAGTTCTGTCATCACTTTCATAGCATCTTCAACCACACAGACAGCAATTTATGTGCAATTTATTTATGGCGGTATTGACAAATACCGTTGATATTTTCGGTATAACCGCCCAACCCTAGGGTACACTGTGGTCATAAAGGGATGGACATGGGTCAACAACAATACTCAGGTAGGCTGTGGCGTTTAAATGATGCTCAATTGGTACCAAAATGTGCCAAGAAAATATCCCCCACACCATGACACCACCACCAGCCTGAACCGTTGATACAAGGCAGGATGGATCCATGCTTTCATGTTGTTTCCACCATATTCTGACTCTACCACCTGAATGTTGCAGCAAAAATCGAGACTCATCAGACCAGGCAACGTTTTTCCACTCTTCCATTGTCCGATTTCTGTGGGCCCGTGCAAATTGTAGCCTCAGTTTCCTTTTCTTAGCTGACAGGACTGGCACCCGATGTGGTCTTCTGCTGCTGTGCCTGCTGTATATCTGCTTCAAGGTTCGTTCAAAGATGCTCTTCTGCATACCTTGGTTGTAACAAGTGGTTATTTGAGTTACTGTTGCCGTTCTATCAGCTCAAACCAGTCTAGCCATTCACCTCTGACCTTCGCCCAGAGAACTGCCGCTCACTGGATATTTTCTCTTTTTCCTGACCACTGTCTGTCTGTAAACCCTAGAGATGGTTGTGCGGGAAAATCCCAGTAGATCAGCACTTTCTGAAAGACTGACACCAGCCCGTCTGGCACCAACAACCATGCCACGTTCAAAGTCACTTAAATCACCTTTCTTCCCCATTCTGATGCTTGGTTTGAACTTAAGCAGATCGTCTTGACCATGTCAACAATGGATCTATTGAGTTGCTGCCACGTGATTGGCTGATTCGATATTTGCCATAAAGAGCAGTTGTACACTGAATGAAGTGGCCGATGAGTGTAATACAGACGTTGATATCAACCAGCAGGGGGCAGTCTTATTCCATGTGTTCAGTCAGTGTGCTGACAAGTTATTACAGTTACATGACTCATGTTTTCAATGTTTCAAGGTCATGTTTAATAAAACGACCCAGCTTGTCATATGTATTATGATTTTAATGTTTAAAAAATAAAATAAAAAATATGAACGGAACTAATATTGCAATATTGCTCATAACTCTCAAGTGGCTTTTTCTCCAAATGTTCATTGATTCAATCCCCTTGTAGATTGCTTTAGCAATCAGCTCTACTTGCCTCAGTAGCTACCAAACTCCCTAAACGTTCTTCCTTGGAAGCTAATTAAGCTTATGTGTTTGCTTGCACCTACAGTTGTGAGGCCATGATCTGGGCCTAGGCCTCAGTGCTACAGTGTCAATTCCAAACCGACAGTGGCAGCAATTTGACGAGAACAGCTGACGATGCAAGAACAATATACAATGACATGAATCCATGATTGTATTTGTGAACACTGGACCAACTGTTGAAGTCATATAGAGGATCACAGTCTGTCTTCCAATGGTGAACAACAGATCAGTGTTTTTATTTTATATGGAGATTTGCCAAAGTTGATCCCCAAAATCATAGGCTTAAGTACTGACAAGTTGACTTGGTCAGCTGAATTTAAGGATCTGATATGCAACACAGTTTCTTCCTCTGAAATAAGGAGATCATTCTGTCTCATTATCATCAGTCGACACATTCTGTAGTAATAAGACAACATTATAAATCGGTCGGATTTCTAAGAAGCAGGGAGGTAATCCAGTGTAAATCTTTGCAATGTTCCTTTCACTGTTTTTTTTAATTTTTATGATCACGTTAATCGACATTTATCGACCCCCGTGCTCAAACACACCTGTGTTGACACCCACGTGAGTCCTGCAACACAGCTGGGGATGTCAAGGTCCATAAACCTGGAGTTGATGCATGACGAGGGCAAAGTACGGCCACGGGTACACAGTGGGACGTCAGTCTGACCAGGCAAGGCCGTCCCTCTTCAGCTGGGGCGGCTGTGTCTCAGGAGGTAGAGCCGCCGTCTAATGATCGCAAGGTCAGCAGATTGGTGGTTCGAGCCCCTGGCTGGCCACATGTCGAAGTGTCCTTGGGCAAGACACTGGACCCCAAATTTCTCCCAGTGAGAGGGCCGGCGCCTTGCATGGTAGCTTGCAAGCCTGAATGGCGCGTCAAGATACTTTGGTCA
Organism: Nansenia antarctica; assembly: GCF_963989245.1. Lineage (NCBI taxonomy): Eukaryota > Metazoa > Chordata > Actinopteri > Argentiniformes > Microstomatidae > Nansenia > Nansenia antarctica. The sequence continues at coordinate 18,355,294 of NC_137674.1, forward strand.
CCCTGCTGTTAACTGTCTACGTTCCAAAGTCTTTCCTGCTACCTCTTATTCACAATATCTCACAAGTAACTCCTAGTAAGATACGGTGTGTGTAAGCCCCTATGGTTGACGACAGCTCTGTCCTTAACGAGTGTGTGTTTGCAGGTAATATGTTCATCGGTGAGGATAATTCACCCAAAGGACATATATATATTTATATATATACTGTATATATATAATGTTGGGCTAGGCTAACCATTTAGTTCCTATAATGCGTAATGAATCTAACATTTTACAGTTCACGGAAGGGCTTAAGTGACCTTAGTTACATAGGGAATATCCTAGTAATACCTACTCTATTATGGCAAGGGCACTGTGTCTGACCGGAAGCCCCCCCCAGACACTGTGTGAACAACCCAATTTAGCCTTTGCACTACTGCTGGTTGCAAACCCTGGTCAATGTGAACACTTTTTACCCTTTGCAGTATTGATGAATGAATGAATGAATGGTCTTTATTGTCATTGCTATAGTACAGGTACCAAACAACGAAATTTGGGAGGGGTGGCTCCCCTGGTGCTAGGAAAGAAAAAAAAAGAAGAAAAAAACAGGAAGGGAAAGGAGCTGGTTTACATAAATAAAGGCTATGTACACTATCCACTATACTATACTGTACAGGTAAGACGACTAGGGTTGTCATATTGCACATAGTGTTATTGCACATTCATTTAAAGTGTCGCAGTTTGCAGGCTTGAAATGTACACATTTGTGCCTCAGCACTACACCTGATTTTTTCAATCCAGCAGCTGCCATCAATCCGTCCAGACTGTCCAGGGCCCAGAACCTAGGTCTTTGCTGTGTTCAGGGCCTGGATGGCCCTGGGGTAGAAGCTGTGCTTCAGTCTGTTTGTCCTTGCGGCCATGGTCCTGTACCGCCTTTTCGAGGGCAGCCGGGCAAAGTGTTCGTACCCAGGGTGGGTTGGGTCTCTGGAGATCTTGGAGGCCTTCCTGAGACAGCGTGTGTTGTACAGCTCTTCCAGAGAGGGGAGGGGGGCGCCAGTGATCTTCTGGGCTGTTCTCACGACTCTCTGTAGCGCATTTCTCTCCGCGGTTGTGCAGCTGGAGAACCAGTTGCAGATGCCGTAGGTGAGGATGCTCTCCACTGCGCCGCGGTAGAAGGCCACCAGTATCTCCTGCTTGTTGTGTTCCTTCCTGAGGACTCTCAGGAAGTAGAGCCGCTGTTGTGCCTTCTTGATGGTGGCTACTGTGTTGTTCTTCCAGGACAGGTCATCCTGTATGTGCACCCCCAGGAATCGGAGGGTTGAGACTCTCTCCACGCTCTCTCCGTCGATGGGCAGGGGCTGGATCTCAGATTTTTTCCTCCTGAAGTCCACGATGATTTCCTGGGTCTTTGACTTGTTCAGCAGCAGGTTGTTAACCTTGCACAGCTTGCTCAGCTGCTCTACCTCATCCCTGTACGCCGCCTCGTCCCCCCCCGAGATGCAGCCCACCACGGTGGTGTCGTCTGCAAACTTTACGATGGAGTTGCTGGGGTGGACGGGGGTGAAGTCGTAGATGTAGAGGTTGTAGAGGATGGGGCTTAGCACGCAGCCCTGGGGGGACCCAGTGCTGAGTCTGAGGGCTGTGGAGGTGTGGGAGCCCACCCGCACCCTCTGGGGGCGGTCGGACAGGAAGTCCTTGATCCATGCACATATAGAGTGTGATAGTCCCAGGTCTAGTAGTTTGGTCACTAGCCTGTCTGGAAGGATGGTGTTGAAGGCAGAGCTGAAGTCCACAAAGAGCAGTCTCGCGTAGCTGTTTCCCCTCTCCAGGTGGGATAGAGTGGCGTGGAGAGTCGTCGCGATGTTTACAATACTACCGTTGCACATACCTCTTTGATATAGCCTCTTTTATACGTCTGCACATTACATACTGTACATAAGCTACCTTAACTGTACACAGCTCAACTGTATATACCTCTAAACTACCGTACTTGCCATACTGTACCTATCACTACCATACTGTACCTATCACTGCCATACTGTACCTATCACTATCATTGTCATGTTTGCGTGTTCAGGGTGGCCATCGGAAAAGTGCTCGGGGTCAGTGCCGTTGTATTCAGTTAATTAAAGTAATATGGAGTGTGGTCACTTCCCTGTTAGACCTAATCTTATGAACTCTCTTTTCGATGTGTCCATGATCTAAAACATATCCGTTTTGGTTATCTTCTTATGATGATGATATCTTCTCTTGTCCTCTATTATAGGATCCTGATTCTGGGGACCCGCCAGGGAGCATCATGGGAGAACAGACATGGCTCAGTGGGTGAGTGCCGTCATTTCAGCGTTGCCACACAATGGCACTTACTGTCTTTGTTGTGGTCAGTCTTGAGGTGATAGGCCATGATAATGTGGCATTTATTGAGTCACTGTTGCAAGTGAGCTGGTCACTTTGTATCTCTTCAGCTCTGCTATAGAGCGTGTTCAGGGTTCAAGATTCAAGATTCAAGATAGCTTTATTGTCTGTCACACAGTGACAGAAATTCTCCTTCGACAGGCAGAAGTGCAGCTCAAGAATACAGTTCCACATTAAAAACACACATAGGTCACATACATTAATACATACAATAAAAACAGACAGACATAGCAGTGTTTATAAAATGTAGTGCCTATTTAAAAAGTCCAGTCATTTAAAAATAATAATTAAAAAGTGTTATGGTTTAAAAAGCTAAAATGTTGTGGTTGCCATCTGAAAAAATGCTTGGGGTCGCTGAAGATGATATCAACACTGTGGTTGCTGGGACAACGACAGGCGTGCTCTACAAGTCCACAGGCTAGAGGAACTCTGTGGAATGCAGAAAAGGGAAATTCATTTCCTGGCAAAAATGCCCCTGGAAACTTCCTCACCTGGTTTCCTTACCCACACAAGCAAACAAAGACAAATAGTTTTTTTTATTAGAAGAAGAAAACAAAAGAAGAAGAAGAAAACAAAGAAGAAGAAAACAAAAGAAGAAGAAGAAAACAAAACTCCATATCACACATGTGAAATATACAGAGGACTTTCTTTTAGGCCTTCATGAAAGTAGGAGAAAGCCCCTGGTTTTACAGCGTTGATATTTTTGCATCGTCAGAACTCGTGTAGATCAAAATATGAGTGAAAGATTGAGAGCAGGAAGAGCAACGATAATGATTCATAGAATGGCTGCCTATGTAACCTGGGTTGGTCTAATGCTCTAGCACCATGGTCTCAGTGCACACATAAGCCCATGTTGACATGGGTTTGAATCCAGACCATGCCCTGCTAACATACCCTCTCCTCTTTACTCTCCTGTTTTTCTTCACTAACTATCCAATATCCAACTGCCTATTCCCTCAGGTGCTGTTAGGATTCAAAACAAAAACAACTACAGTGCCCTGCATAAGTAATGGGACAGTAATGAATTGTTTTCTTCCTTTGGCTCTCTATACTCCAAATGTTTGGATTTGAAATCAAACAACGTATAGATTCTTCTCAGCTTTTAGTTGATGATTTTGGTATTTGTGTACATATTGTTTTTTTTGTGTACTGTCCCCAAATTCATGGTACCAAAAATGATGGAACACTTGGCTTGACAGGGGTTTCTGGTTCGTTAGATGTGTTTTTCTTCATTATGGTGAGTGTTCTTCTGTCATCCGATGCAGTCTTCCTTGGCCTACCAGCCTGCTTGTTATCGCTGAAGTGGTCACCAATGAGCCTTTTTCTGCTTTTTAATGATGTTCAGCCCAATAATACTGGCTTCTTTCACTTCCATTGACACTTCTCTGGTCTTCTTGTGGATAGACACCAATAGCAGTCTGTGAAAGCAAACGCCAAGCCTAGAATCAATAGTAGACATTGACAGAAACACATGTGAAGCAAATTGTCCAATTACTTTGAGTGCCCTGAAATAGGGGGACTATGTATTGTAATAAATAATAATAAAAGCTGTTCATCTCGACTTTAACTTCATCGTATTGTTTGATGAAACCCAACCTTTTGGAGTATAGAGCCAATAATGGAAATAATGCTTCACTGTCACATTATTTGTCTCCTCATCCTCTGTCTAAAGGACGCATTCCACCGGAGTATCAGGAAACACTCACTTCCGCCTGCAGTGAAAGGTTGTATGGTATCTGACACTCATGAGATCAGCTTATGACAGTCACACTTCTAGTTACTTGTGTTGATATACTCATATTGGACTGTCTGTTGAATAATAGGTCCTTTCTTTTCTTGTTTTGATTCCACCGAAACTTCCACTGAGAAGTTTTGCATGTGACTGAAAGAGGTAGTTGCAGACACCAGCTGAACAAACAGGTTCAGTGAGTTTGGAGGGAGGGACTTGGCCTTACACTGCCTCTCTACGCAGGCTGCTCCCCTTCTGCCAACAAGAATTTTCCCAGCATGCCTTTTTCTAAATTCACTGAGGCAAAGTTCTTAGAAAGCTGGCACTGTAGTCGAATGGGAGGGAGAGGGCAAGATTAGTTTGAAAATAAGATTACACAGTCAGGGAAACCAGGGGACCTTCAGCTAGAGGTGTATGGCATGAGGTGCCGTTTTGACTCTGATAACGTTGTGTTACAACGTCTCTTCCCTGTCTGTGTTGACCCTGTCGCTTTGCCTGATGACTTGTATTTCTGAAATCGTCAGACACGTTTAGAGTTCACATGCTGCCTCTGTCAAATTGCTCTCTCTCTACCTTTTTACGACCAGTCACATAAAATGCCTAATCTAAGCATTGACTAGATTAGAAGCATTGAACAAACAACTTTTACAAGACTTGTGGGGTCATTTCACTCGTTTACAACCATCTCATTTCCCGTTGACAACGGTTATTTCAGTCCTGGATCTGTGAAGAGTTCTGCTGTTCTGATCCTTTTATAGTGTCAGTAGAAACGAGTTGCTGAGTCACACGTCAAACCACAGAGCATGGTGATGGTCTCCCTCCCCCGTGTAGCACAGCCACCCTAACCCTAACCCTGCAGTCAAACCTGTCTGGTCCCCCGTGTAGCACAGACATGACTGCAGTCACACTTGTCTGGTCACACAGCCATGGACTGGATCTTTTTCTATGGCTCTTTTTGACCTTGATATAGAGATGTACTCCGAAATGTACTGGAAATCGAGGTGTGTGTGTGTGCGTGTGTGTGTGTGTGTGTGTGTGTGTTCATATTACTTCCACGTCACACAGCCTCAAAAGTAACATTTCATCCATAGCTCATATAGGAGGCAAACATGCTGTCACTAGTTGGACCTTTTTAAGTCACTGGTATTTATTTCCTGAGGCAACTTGCCTAATTGGAGCAGTAAGCCCCTGTAAGGCCTGTTGTGCTGATGCTACGGCTGCCTGGCATTCACAGAACTTCTTTGACTGAATTCACACGTTTTATGTCATGGTGTACTGTCGGACATGAATGAGTAATTCTGACACACAAAAGAGAAATAATTCCAATGTTTTGTTCTAAACTGCCATGTCCAAACCTGTTTATATCATGGAGATGTTTATACAGGGTTCCCACGGGTCCTTGAAATCCTTGAAAGTTTGTGAATTTGAGAGAAAAAAAAATCACGGCCTTAAAGGTTTTTGAAAATAGACATGGGTCATTGAAAGTGCTTGAATTCCCCTCTCTCTCTCTCTCTCTCTCTCTCTCAATTTTTAAAAAATAATATATATATTAAAATGTTTTTAATGTAATTATAGTAGATAAGTCACATTGCTTAACTTAACACAGTAACTTTACACATATTTCACAATATATTGTTTTGCTGTTCTGTGGTAGAGAAGGCAAGAGACCATCTAGTGTTCAAGCCTCTACATTCAAAAGCCTCTCTTTTTAATTGTTGTCTGTGAGCAGATAGTTCCTATTATATAAATTCTCATCTAGATCTGTCTCAAACTATGCCGTGTTGGGTCCTTGAATTTGAGGGAATTGAGTCTTGAAAGTCCTTGAAAAGTGCTTGAATTTGATGTTTCAGAAGGTGTGGGAACCTTTATAGCAACAACCTAGTTTTCAAGATACAAGAGATGTGTAAATGACATGTCCGATCCAGTGTGGTTTATAGATGAGCATGTTTTGCTCCATGGATGTTGAGTGCCCTTGTATGAACCCACAGGGTTTTGGTAGTGGGTGTATAATACATCCTCTCCCTGCCATAATGATGCAATAATGACACACACACACACACACACACACACACACACACACACACACAGTCTTATCTAGGGGCTCCTGGTAGTGGGTGTGGAACTTAGGCTTCAGTACAAGAGAGCTATCAGAGCCTTCAGTGTGGCAGCCCCCACCCTCTAGAACTCTCTACCCAAGGATATCCGCGACTCTCCAACCCTGGGGGCCGTTCCACTAACGTTGATATTAGTATATCGGCGATAAAAATAAATCCTGCGATCAGGCAACTCGGGATTGGAATTCAAGCCTCAGGTGATTCCTCGAACGAGGATCAGGCTTGTGTCATGAGTGTTCACAGAACACCGGCTTAGAAATCCTTGATATGGGCGCGTGCACGCAGACATAAAGAGCCCCGAAGAGTCAAACTGTCAATGAAGATTGATCTTTATGAAGACGACAAATAAGATGTAAAATAGTGTAATACTGCCGCAATTAACAAGGCGAGGGAAATGGTTTGGCAAGAAATTGCTGACCGATTAAATGTGTAGGCCCAGTTATTGTTATATGTTCATATTTTGATAAATGAATATTGCAGCAGGCTACAAACCATCATAACGTCACGATGGCCTAGTGGTATTGACGCTGCCATAGTATTTATTTGTCATTTTAAGACGTGGTTCAAATCCCTCTTCATTTTTTATTGCATTTCGTTGTCTGAATCTAATCTAAAATCTAATCTAAAAAAGTATTTAGGCTATAAAATGATGGTGCAGGCTAATTTACACGATTACAATGGTGTTTGAAGCCTTTCTGAGTAGTAAATTATGTTTTTTCTTATGATTACTGATGGATAGATGATTCACTTAGACAGATATATCTATTGTAAATCGATTTGCATGAAGGCTTCGGTTAAATGTAAAAAAAAAAAAAAAAAAACGTCAAGTCTCGAACTCGTAACCTTTGGAACTCTAGCTGGTTGCCTTAACCCCTGCACCAGCCAGACCACTGTGAAGATAGCAATGCAAGTTGATAGACATACCTATTTTTAAAATGTATTTAGTTACACTTTTTTATTTATCTATCTATCTATCTATCACACTTTCAAAATATCAAGCTATCTATCACACAATCAAACTATCTATCTATCAATCGATCACACTTTCAGAATATCAAATTATCTATCTATCACACAGTCAAACTATCTATCTATCTCGTAAAAAGTGGGAACTAATATTTCCTAAAAGACACTTGACGGAACTGTCGTTCGGGATATAGTTTCCGCCTGTGAGACAATTTTAACGCACGTATTACCTAAACCAACCTCTAAACCTGCTCACGACCAGAATTACTCAGAAGGATTGGTTGCATAGCAACCAAGCAGCGAATTATTTGAGCCACATTGATGGAACCGAAAGCAAGATGAAATTATCGCCGATTAGAATATTATCGCCGATTAGAAGATCATCTCGCTTAGTGGAACAGGCCTCTGGACAAGCTGACATTCAAAACTGCCCTTAAAACCCATCTATTCACCATCGCATTCAACCTTTAGTAGCTGTTTCACTGTTTCTTGTTTTGTGTGTTTGTCTCTCTGGCTCTGTTCTGTTTGTCCCATTCCCTTGTAAAGCGACATTGGGTCTGTGAAAGGCGCTATATAAATTTAAGTTATTATTATTATTATTATTATTATTATTATTGTAACCAGGGAGTAGCTAAAAGGACTGTAGAATTTAGGAAGGGGCTGGTTATCTAACTAACTCTGAGCTAAATAGGCAGTGTAGGAGGATACAGGCAGGGGGCGCCAGCAAACCGTTAGACTAGCAGTTACTATCGTTAGCATTAGCATTGTAATTAGCATTAGCATTAGCATTGGAATTAGCATTAGCCTTAGCATACAAACAACTAAACACACGGTAGTGTAGCAAAGATGAACAACACATTTATTATACACAACTGATGTATACCTCCCAAAATATACTCCCTCCCCGCCGGCCACACACACACTCACTCACTCATAGTATCTGGCCTGAACAGGCTTATAGTCCCGGACTGTGGTGCGCGTTGAGGCCTGGTTGGATGGCATGTGCGTCGAGGAAGGTAGCAGACAAAAGGGGGGGGGTGACGTAGCAACGCGGAGGGAAAGGGCCTTCTTCGTGGTCCACGACGAGGTGAAGGGCCCAGGTCCGGTGGTCCACGTCGAAGCTCCGATGGAGTCAGCGTTCGGTCGCAGTCCGCTCGTGGAGGCGACGATTATGTCCAGTTTGGCGTCTCGCTTGGTCCAATCGTTAACCGCCGGCTGCTGGCAAGGCTGTCTAACGGGAACACAACTAAACGGGCTATAACAGTTCTGAACTCGATAATCACTTTCCTGGCGTCTTCAGCTTCTGCACGGTGTGCGTGTTACTGAATCCGCCATCTTAGATTGACTTCTCGTTACTCTCTCTCGTTTGGTCTCTCTCGTTCTGATTCTCATCACACACTGACACACTGAGCACTTCCGTTCCTATATATATATACCACCGAACCTAGCATCCGGGTCACGGACACACCCCGGATATACCACGTCATCAAACATATACATCAACATTACAATAACAATACATACACTTCACGAAACGTATATGAATAGTATAGAAAATAACAAAGGAAATAACTGGGGCAAAATAGGGCTGGTTTGGGGAAACTAAACTGGCTCTAAACTGTGGGCCTTCACAACAGCCGCCCCATGAAACCCTCGGTTTCAGTTAACTAAGGAAGGCACACTGGCTAGGCTGCTCTAGCAGCGTGAGGTAGGAGGTGATAGTGTCCTTCGTAATTTGAGGGAGCTTAATCAGGCGTGCCACAGGTCGGGTGTAAGTGCGACCACCAACGTCCACGATGGCCGTCCGCACCCTTCCATCCGGACCCGGCAGGACCTTGGTCACTCTGCCTGTCTGCCAGGCGGCGCGTGGAAGGGACTGGTCGATCACCAGTACCACGGCACCTTCGGACAAGTTGTCTCTCTCCCTCAGCAGAGTCTTCTGCTTCTCCTCCTTCTCCAGGGCGCGGATGTGCTCCTCGAAGCAGATCAGAGCGTCTTCCTTGTCCATGTTCTGCAGCTCCTCGTACTCAGCGAAGGTGGGGTTGTCCAGCAGGTACTGCTGGGCCTCGGACCAGGTGGTGCGGTAGGTGACGTTGGCCATGTTGTCCAGAATGCTCTTCAGCGCCTCCCAGTTCCTCTTCCTGAGCTGCTTGGCTTGTTCCTTCTCCTTCTTAGCCTTGTAGGCCTTAAACGCTTGCTTCTTCTCACTCAGCTTGGGCAGGGCGCTGTAGCGTGGGTCGTTGATGATCATTCTCATGGCTTGCTCCCATGACGCGTTGGATGAAACACCATTCTCCTTCAGAAGCTCTTTGAAGGCCTGCTTGGCCTCCTCTTTTGGGTTCCACTTGTACGTTTTCTTCGCCAACTCCGGCCTTTCCTCCTTGGAGGCGTCTACAATACTGGCTGAGACTTCCATGGCTGACGTGTACTCGACGGAGTTGACGGGTGCGTCAATGCTGACCTCGGCCACGTGAGGGTGCATGGCCACCTGCAGGTGTTCCTCGGCAACAGCTGTTGCCGCCATGGCCTCCATGTCCATCATGGTCGCCATGGTAGCAGCAGGATCAACCTGAAGAGTGGGAACGGGGCCGGTGCCAGGAGCTGCAGCTTCTACCGTCCCATTCTCCTCCGCTTTGATCATCGCTTCAAGATCTTCCAGCTCTTTGGGCTTGGTCCACCGGGACTCCTTAGTCTGGGAGTTGTAGTAGTAAGGCTTTCCCGTGTCAGACTTGTACTCCTTCCACGGGCACTTAGACAACATTTGCTCAGCAGGAGATTTCAGGTCGTCTGGTTTCTCCCATGAGGACTGTTTAGTCTCTGTGTTGTAGAAGTAGGTCTTCCCATCCAGAGACTTATGCTCTGTCCACAGAGACTTCTTCTTTGGTTGGTCACCCTGTGGTGAACCATTTGTGGTACTAACTGTTCCAGGTGCACTGGCAGCAATAGATTCCACTCCAGGCGGTCCGGTTGGTTGGTTTGCTTCTTCGGTTCGGACATGGAGGGATGACGTAGCTCTCCCGTCTCTATCTCTCCCCTCGGTAGCGCCTTGGAGGGCCCACCCAAGCGCAGTCTTAACAGCCATCGGGCAGCCTCGTGGTCCTCTCAGCGGAGGACGGAGCGACACGATCAGTTCAGCGTTGTCCGAGCCGATGAGAAGGGTTGGCTCCGCTCCTTCTATCGGATGTAGGTCTACTCGCCGTAGGTGGGAATATCTTGCGCGTAATCTCTCCAGGGGGTAGTCGTAGCGGGAGAGCGCTAGCTGGTCTGCGGTGAAGACATTCCGAAGCCGATATCTGTCCGACGGCCGCCCCGCCGGGGAGATAGAGAAGTTGATTCTCGCCCCGGTGACCTCTTTAAGGTCGCGACGTATCGTGCGCAGAGTCAGCTTCTCCGCAGTCCCTTGGAGCCCCAACTGGCGCACTGCCCCCTGGAGAAGGATGGTCCGTTCCGACCCGTCATCTAGAACGGCGTACGTGTCGTACACAGCGTTGTTGTGGTGAAGTCGGACCTTCACCACCTTCAGTAGGACCTTGGAGCCGCTGCTCCGGGCTGGGTCTAGGTAGTAGACAGGTGTTGCCTCTTCCAGGGCGCTACCGGACCTAGGGCTTCTGGTGCCCTCCGTGGACCTGGCGAGGGAGACCTCGTGTAAGATGTTGAGGTGGACCTCCTCACAGCGGTTGCACTTTCTCCTCAAGGTGCAGTTCTTAGCCAGATGGTCGCGCCCACAGTTCCAGCACCTCTTGTTCTCCTCGAGCCACCTCTGCTTGGCCTCGGTACTCAGGTTGTTGAAGTCACTGCACTCATTGAACCAGTGCTCGCTGGTGCAGTACGGACATGGCGGTGGACCTCTCCGTCCCTTTTGATGGGGTTGAGAGGAATCCTTTCCCTCAGGTCGGGCTTTCCTCTCTCTCCGAGGCTCCTCCTCCGTGTGCAGCACTCCTACTGGGCGTCCTCTGTTCGAGCTCGGCCTGTCCCAGCGGTCTCCCTTCTCCCTCTCCTTCTTCGGCTCAGCGTAACCCATGGCGTCTACGTTGGTGTCATGCACTTCCTCCAGTAGGAACTCCGCGAAGGCAGCCATGCTCAGACCCAACTTCCCGGGGTTACGAACGCGCTGCTGTCGCCGGAACCTCTCCTGCCGGAAGCGTGGGATCTTGCGGAGCAGCCGCTCTACGTTGGAGGTGCTGTTGATCTCGCTGGCGCCAGCTGGGCCCTGCGTCTTCAGCATTCCAACCAAGGTGTGCACGCGGAGCGCGAAGTCATCCAGCGCCCGTTCATCCTTGATGGGGGCCTGCTGTTCGAGGGCTTGCAGTTCAGCAAGGGCGTGGTTCCAGGGACGACCGTAGCGGGCATCCAAGTCGGCGAGCGCTCTGGTGTAAGGTGTCGGTGCGGAGGCATGGGCCAGTACCATGTTGTGGGCTCTGGGGTTCCTCACATGCTGAAGGAGAATCGCATATTTGTAGGACTCTGAGCAGGAGTCGTCCAAGAGCGTGTCTAGGCAGATGCGTAGTTCCACATACTGGCTCCTGTCCTCGTCCTTGAAGAAGGGGAACTTGGGTCCCTCCACCTGGGGAAACATCCTGTAGTGGATGATCGGGGCTGGAGTGACGGTCTGGGTGTCCGGCCTGCATGCATTTTGGTGCACTGGAGGACCTAGGGGTGTGCTACGCTCTTGGGGAATGGCTCCCCTCCCTGGCAGCGACGCTGGTTCTCTCTGGGCCGCGTAGCGGTCGGGTCCCTGGTCCTCTTCTTTCCAGGTGGTCAGCTGGGCCTGTAGTTGGACAGTCATGGCGGGGGTCATGGAGCCATCGGCGGGGGGTTCAGGAGATGGCACTCGAGAGGGCCGTGCGGATGATGCTCTGGAGCTACGGGCCGACGGAGCTCTGCTGATGCACACGTCGCGCATGGTCTGCATCATTTCCTCCATCTTCTCTGCGTGCAGTTGCTCTCTCGCCATCTGCCTCTCCGCCGCGCGTTCCGCCCCCTCCATCTGGAGGCGCTCGCGCTCGTACTGGATGCGTTCCCTCTCTAACGCCTCCTGGCGCTGTCTCTCCGCCGCACGTTCCGCTCCGTTCATCTGGAGGCGTTCGCGTTCTAGCGCCTCCTGGCGCTGGAGGCGTTCACGCTCGAACTGGAGTCGTTCCCGCTCTAACGCCATCTCGGCCTGTTGGCGCTCCCGCTCTAACGCCATCTCGGCCTGTTGGCGCATACATTCTGACAGCGCGGCACTACTCCCTCTGGAGTGCAGGCTATCCGCCCCAGAGGCAGAACTGCCCACGGAAACCCTGGACCGGGAGGAAGCCACTGAACGGCAGGAGCTAGGTCTCGAGCGCGCCGTACTGGGAGGCAGATCGTTAAGGCTGAGGCCCTCCCTCTTCCGCCCGCAGGCGCTGTCGGACCGGGCCTCTCCTTCCTGCTCTTCCGTTTCTACGGCAAAACCCTGCTGTTCTGCCATCTCATCCTCAGGCTGGTGCTCGTTGATGGCTGTCTCAGTGCTAGCCATCCGCGCGCCGGCGGACACCTCGGCCTCTCCGACCACTGTATCCCGTGGAGTGCGCTCCTCGCTACCACTCAGTGAGCTTTCGAGCTCAAGCTCATACTCCTGTAACCTCGGAGGCAACCGCGGGACTCTCTGTGGTCGTGGCTCTGGCTCAGGGGGCGGAGAAGGGGGGGTAACTGTCTGGTCTGGTTGGCTGCGCTCAGCCATGCTATCACTACACTACCTATCCGGCTCGAAGGACCAATTGTAACCAGGGAGTAGCTAAAAGGACTGTAGAATTTAGGAAGGGGCTGGTTATCTAACTAACTCTGAGCTAAATAGGCAGTGTAGGAGGATACAGGCAGGGGGCGCCAGCAAACCGTTAGACTAGCAGTTACTATCGTTAGCATTAGCATTGTAATTAGCATTAGCATTAGCATTGGAATTAGCATTAGCCTTAGCATACAAACAACTAAACACACGGTAGTGTAGCAAAGATGAACAACACATTTATTATACACAACTGATGTATACCTCCCAAAATATACTCCCTCCCCGCCGGCCACACACACACTCACTCACTCATAGTATCTGGCCTGAACAGGCTTATAGTCCCGGACTGTGGTGCGCGTTGAGGCCTGGTTGGATGGCATGTGCGTCGAGGAAGGTAGCAGACAAAAGGGGGGGGGGTGACGTAGCAACGCGGAGGGAAAGGGCCTTCTTCGTGGTCCACGACGAGGTGAAGGGCCCAGGTCCGGTGGTCCACGTCGAAGCTCCGATGGAGTCAGCGTTCGGTCGCAGTCCGCTCGTGGAGGCGACGATTATGTCCAGTTTGGCGTCTCGCTTGGTCCAATCGTTAACCGCCGGCTGCTGGCAAGGCTGTCTAACGGGAACACAACTAAACGGGCTATAACAGTTCTGAACTCGATAATCACTTTCCTGGCGTCTTCAGCTTCTGCACGGTGTGCGTGTTACTGAATCCGCCATCTTAGATTGACTTCTCGTTACTCTCTCTCGTTTGGTCTCTCTCGTTCTGATTCTCATCACACACTGACACACTGAGCACTTCCGTTCCTATATATATATACCACCGAACCTAGCATCCGGGTCACGGACACACCCCGGATATACCACGTCATCAAACATATACATCAACATTACAATAACAATACATACACTTCACGAAACGTATATGAATAGTATAGAAAATAACAAAGGAAATAACTGGGGCAAAATAGGGCTGGTTTGGGGAAACTAAACTGGCTCTAAACTGTGGGCCTTCACAACAATTATTATCAGTCTTATCCCCTATGACTGGATGGGGCCAGGGACAGCTAGCCAAGTCACTACTCCAGGTTCTCTGTTCCTACATATTATAGCCCTATAGTTCTGACTTGACACAGCATTGCCATGTAAACTTGACCCTGTGTACTGTAAATATTGCTTCAGGTTTAGTGTTGTTCTAAACAGGTTTGTTATCTGTACTTTCCTCTGTCCACTTCCCTCTGATATACCTTTGACCTTTGTTAGCATTGAATGAGGATATTGTACACTCATAGCTCAGACAGTATCTGTGTTCTATTGTGGCTGTGCGTGTTATCCCTGGTGTTGTGTGTGTGTGTGTGTGTGTGTGTGTGTGTGTGTGTGTGTGTGGGATGGTCAGGTCCTATTTCTGAATTCCCCTGAAGACATTAATTTCTGCTTTAGCTAATGGGGATTTCACTCATGTATGGTCATATGACATTCTCTGTGTTTGTGTGTGTTCTAGGTGGGGCAGTGCGAGGGGGGCTTGGCAGGCCTGGCTCTCTCAGGACTCTATTGGCGCTTTTCCACTACCGGGCCAACCCGACCCGACCCGGGCTGGTTCGTTTTCCTTTCTTCACTGCCAACCGAGCCGTACCGGGCCATAGTACCCGTGCCGTTTTTAGTTCCAGTTCGAGAGGGGTACTTTCGTTACTTTTTGCCAGGCTGTGTGTGACGTGTGACGCTGTAGACCAGGGGTCGGCAATTAGGTTTGGCCTCGGGCCAATTTTTTGGGGAGCCACCAGATGGCGTGCCAAAATATAATCAAAGGCTAATTTAAGTAATTGGTTGTTAAAAAATGAAATGTGACACGTTCGAATGCTTTGACTTTTCTTTCGAAAAATGTGAATACATTTCCGCGTTGTTGTAAATCAATGACACATCGCTAGTCAATTAACACAGCTTGATTTGTGAGCCTGCTAACAATGTGAAGTAGTGTTGTAGTTAACTAGGTAGCAGTGGTGATTACTCACCCAATCCATTGCGTTGCTATTCTGGCTTGACTAGCGAGTTTGTGTTGTGATTCTCAAATTGAAACGTAGAAACGTTGTTTCAAAAGAAAAGTCATTTTGATCATCCGATCGTCACAAATGTTACTGGAACTCCGCGACGGACCGCCTTATAAGACATGCATTTGTGGGAGATGCAGAGAATTGATCAAGATAACTGTAAACAAGCTGTATAGGTGGCGTAATAAACTTAACTGTAAACAAGAAGGTTTTTTTCCCTTTCCATATTTTTGAATAATAAATGTGTGGACTGACGATGTAGCGGAGCCTAACTTATTCTAATAATTGTTTAACATACTTTTATTCTGATAATTATTCCCCGCTCCTCCCAGGCATACAACGTCACATTATTATTTGATTGGCAATATTGTACCCTACTTGAGTGAGAAGTTAGCTACACATTTAACCTGCTAGCTAGCAAGAGAAAAAGAAAAATGTCATCCAAAGGTCTAAAGAGGAAGGTTGACGGTGAAAACAGGGCATTTAAAGCGGAATGGACAGAGAACTATGCGTTTATCCTACCTGGTTTCATTAATGCAAAGCCGATGTGTCTTATCTGTAATGAAGTTGTGGCTGCTTGCAAAGACTATAATATTAAGCGGCACCACGAGACGGTGCACCTCGCTGCCTGATTGTCTGTCCCTGTGTCATTCACTCTCAACATGGATAAAAGTACAATAAGCATTCTTTAGGTGGTGGTAGATTCTCTATTCGGACAGTATAGCCGCTATATGTGGGAATGTCGGTCCGATATTGTAAAAAAGAAAAAAGAAAAAAAGATGTGGATTCTGAAAAAAATCTGCTGGGCCAAATATTATTGGTGATGGGCCAGCAATGGCCCACGGGCTGCCTATTGCCGACCCCTGCTGTAGACCATTGATTGGTCACAACATCGTCATCCCATGTTCCCGAGTTCACCGCTAACCGCCATTTTTAAATACCACAACAGATTTCGCTTTCGGAAATGTCATTAACTTTTTCTGTAATTACTTATTAATAAAGATTTGAAAAATTATGATAACCATCTCATTATCTTAGTTTAATGTCATTTCAATGCATCATAGAACTTTTCTTTACAACAAGCATAACAAAAAAAACGCTATTATGGCGATGTGCTGTGCCTATGCTAGACCGTTCCACAGTCCAACGCGCTTCTTCATCCCCCTTCTAAAACTGCCATTCCCCCTTTTCATCCCGTATGTCATTTTATCAATGAACATGGTATTACTGTTATTTCAACAGACCAGCCATTTTCGCCGTTCACTCATGAGCCAAATGCTGGTAGATTCGCGTCTTGCTCCCTTTAACACATGTCGGCGTAAATTACATTGGTAAATGACTGGTTGCGCGATCTACTAGAACTACTAGATCTACTAGAAGTGAAAGCGGCAAGTAACAGGCACGTAACATCCATATGCTGTATAAATAAAGATATTTGACTACCAGCAAGACACCTGAGCACTCGTATCTATAACAAACGCGGAGATTGTATGAGCCCCGGCGTCAGTCAAATGGAAGCGTCAAGCACAGCCTTTCCGTAGAAATACATCGCTCCCTGTCTAACGTTATATATCTAACGTTACATGTTTTAAGGCTGATCTGTGCATGATAGTGCTGCATTTTGACATAATTCTAAAGGCTAAAACACTTTGAATGGAATAGATAGGAGGAATTTATGGAACGCATGAGCATGACACTTGCGCAGAGTTCATCTCGCATTTCCCCCCGTTGATGTGACGCTATAGCTGTAGGCACTTATTTAAACGAAAACAACCCGCAATCCAATCCGAGCAGTTGTTATTATGTAATATTATTGATGGATGTGCCAAATTCTTTTTTTTTCCAGAAGTATCTTTATTGGGTTACCAATACCAAATAGACAAATTGTTGAAAGTATTCAATGGATGTGCCATTTTTGATGGAGAGCAGTGAGCGGATGACTGGATGTGAGCATGTAACGTCTCATGTGGCCCCTGAAGTTGTGTGACATCACTTTAACAACAGTGCTGAAGTTGGACTCAAAAGCCAACAACTACATCCGCAAGTGGCTGGGCCTTTCCCGCTGCCTCTCTAATACAGCGCTGTTTGGAAGAACCACACTGAAGCCCCCACTGAAATCCATCAGCCTGGGCTATAAACAGGAGAAGGTGAGACTCGTGTTCGAGCTGAGAGACTCACCCAACCCGTTTGTCCAACAGGTTCTAGGTTCGCACAGGACGCAAGTGGGATGCCACGCAGGCAGTTGACCAGGCCATCAATCGCTTGAAACACCAGGAGATCGTCTGGGTGCTGCAGCCAGGCAGGACTGGTTTTGGATGGGGATCAGCACCCAAGATGTGGTCCAAGGCAACGAGGAAGGAAAGGAAAGATCTAGTGATCTCCGAAGTCGTAAAGATCGAAGAGGAGTGCTACAAAATCAGAGCCGTGGGCCAACAACAGCAAGGAAGGTGGACAACGTGGGAGGCTGTGATCAACAGAGCCATCACATGGAAGGATATGTGGAGGCTGCCCCAAGCAAGGCTGAGCTTCTCGATCAGGGCCACCTACGACACCCTTCCCAGTTCCCGGAACCTACACCTCTGGTACGGCACAGAGGAGACCTGCCAACTCTGCAGCGCCAACAACCCAAACTTGCGACACATCCTCTCTGGATGCAAGGTGGCACTGACGCAGGGTCGGTACAGATGGCGGCACGACCGGGTGCTGCGCAAACTAGCGGAAATTCTGGAAGCACGCAGACTGGAATCAAACAAGAGCAGCCCAGTCACATCACAGCAGCGGATCCAGTTTGTCCGGCAAGGGGGAGAAAGTCAGGGCAGCAGCACGAAGCAGTGGTCCCTCCTGTCTCCTGGAGGAGAGTGGAACATGAGAGCTGACCTCGATCGACAGCTGAAGTTCCCACACGAGATCACATCAACCTCCCTGAGGACAGTCATCATGGCGGAGCTGACCGTTCCATGGGAAGAGGGGATGGAGGCTGCCTTCGAGAGAAAGAAGGAAAAGTACACAGACTTGGCAGCTGCGTGCTCGCAAGCAGGGTGGAGGGCAGTCACCTATCCTGTGGAAGTTGGGTGCAGAGGCTATACAGGAACATCTACACAGCGGCTCCTGAGGTCGCTGGGGATCACAGGATCCAAGCTAAGAAAGGCGCTCAAAGACCTGGCGGAGGAGGCTGAACAAGGGAGCTTCTGGCTCTGGCTCAGAAGAAAGGACAAGGCGGGGGGGAAAGAAGGATCCTAGGGCTGGCTGCAGGGAGTGGCAGGGAGACGTCCCTGTCACTGCTCCACCACCTTGAGATGTTCCGGGATTAAAGGAGCGAAACATCAGTGAAGGGTGGCTCCCGGCTGACGACCCTGCAGTCAGCCCACTGGCACCGTCGGAGATGCGACAGGCAGCAATGCCCAGCAAGTATACCCACCTGTGCTTTCATCTAGAACTGAAAGCGGCAAGTAACAGGCACGTAACGTTACATGTTTTAAGGCTGATCTGTGCATGATAGTGCTGCATTTTGACATAATTCTAATTGCATTTCCCCCCGTTGAGCTGTATATCGGCACTTATTAAAGTGAAGTGCTCTTATGACACGTAACTCCTCCTACAGTCCCGGGTCACTCCAGGTCTGTTGTGTATAATGGAGAAGCGTTTCTGAAAGTACGGTACGGGTAGGATACAAATGCGTGCCGTGCCGAGCCGTACCGCGCCATAAGTAAACACCTGAGAAGGCCTGAGAGGCCCCCTAGGATTGCACTAAAAACACAACCAGAGACCCAAGATATGGGGGGGTTGTCAAGGGTTCATTTATGCTGAAACGCACATCAGTGCTCAACGCTGTGTTTGAATTGTACTTTGCTGCTTCGAGGAGAAGGGTGCATTGTTAATAACTCATTGTCTTATCAAATGATGTCATTCAGAATAGTGATTCCTCTGTATAACAGTGATCTATTGTTGTTGTTTTGTTGCTTTGTCTGGATTACAGAGGAGAGTTTGCAAACGTCTTCAGTAAATCACTGTTGACACGCTTGAATGTTACTGTCTAAAAGTTGAAAGGTGTATTTCTGAAGTAAGAGATGTAGATGCTTCTTATGGATATCAACATAATAAATATGTAATTCCACTGCTTTGCATGTGAATGTCCACTTGTGTGCTGTATGATTCCAAAAGAACGCACTTGTACAGCGCAAATCAATTGAGATTCAAATCAATATCAGTTGGTGTTTTCAATTGTCTAGTTTTCTTATCTAAAAATGAAATGTCTTACCAAGCCATCTTGTGATATAATGTCACATACACTACAATTCAAATGCTAACATATTACCCAAGAAAGAGGAAATGACTGAGTTATAAAATATGAGCGCTCTGATTATTGTCATAATTGAAACAATAGAATATTTGTATAGCTGTTTCAATGGTCAGTGTCAATTGAATTCAGCCACGTCCATTTCATAAGATACGCATAAGGGTCTCAGAGGTCCGTGTGTATTGTTAGCATTGGCAGCATTACTTGTTTTTTCCTTGTCGGTTTCCCTACACTCAATTCCAGAAATGTTAGCTCAGCACTGTAGTGCCTCAGTGACAGGTGTTGTTTAGGCCATGGGTCATTGAGGTTGTCACATGCAGGAGGAAACAAAGCAGCCTGTGTCTTATTGTTTCATCAGAGGGCAGAGAGGGAGGGCAGGTTGCCCTGGAGACGGGCAGGGTTTGATGTGTTGTTTGTCAACTGTACATGAATGAATATGGAATACATTTCTTGAATATATTGTAATGGTTATGGTTAGAGACTGGTGTTGTGTAGAGACTGGTGTTGTGTAGTTTGACTGGTGTTGTGTAGAGACTGGTGTTGTGTAGAGACTGGTGTTGTGTAGAGACTGGTGTTGTGTAGTCTGACTGGTGTTGTGTAGAGACTGGTGTTGTGTAGTTTGACTGGTGTTGTGTAGTCTGACTGGTGTTGTGTAGAGACTGGTGTTGTGTAGAGACTGGTGTTGTGTAGAGACTGGTGTTGTGTAGTCTGACTGGTGTTGTGTAGAGACTGGTGTTGTGTAGAGACTGGTGTTGTGTAGTCTGACTGTAGTCTGACTATGAATGCATTAATAACACTATAATGATGTAGTGATAATGTATTAATGCATTAATAACACTATAATGATGTAGTGATAATGTACTAATAACACTATATTTCTGTAGTAGTAATGAATGCATTAATAGCACTATAATACTGTAATTGATGCAGTATTAAACTGTTATACCACAATATTAACACAGTAATAATGTAGTGATGACACAATAATAATGTAGTAATACTATAATAATGCAGGAATAACACAGTAATAATTCAGTTATAATGCAGGAATAACAGTAATAATGCAGTAATAACACTGTACTTAATACAGTAAGTATAGTATAGAATACTATGTTCTTTTTTACATTTTTACCTTTTCTTTACTTTTTTCACTTTATTCTTTTTTCCCCCTATGATAATAATATCACACTATACTATATCGTATTATCATACTAAGGAAAAAGTTAATGAAGTGAAAAATAAAGAAATAAATAAGAACATAGTATACATACTATGTATGAATGTTTGTATGAATGTATGTACAGTGGGGCAAAAAAGTATTTAGTCAGCCACCAATTGTGCAAGTTCTCCCACTTAAAGAGATGAGAGGCCTGTAATTTTCATCATAGGTACACTTCAACTATGAGACAAAATGAGAAAAAAAATCCAGAAAATTGATTGATTTTTAAAGAATGTATCTGCAAATTATGGTGGAAGATAAGTATTTGGTCAATAACAAAAGTTCATCTCAATACTTTGTTATATACCCTTTGTTGGCAATGACAGAGGTCAAACGTTTTCTGTAAGCCTTCACAAGGTTTTCACACACTGTTGCTGGTATTTTGGCCCATTCCTCCATGCTGATCACCTCTAGAGCAGTGATGTTTTGGGGCTGTCGCTGGGCTCAACTCCCTCCAAAGATGTTCTATGGGGTTGAGATCTGGAGACTGGCTAGGCCACTCCAGCACCTTGAAATGCTTCTTACGAAGCCACTCCTTCGTTGCCCGGGCGGTGTGTTTGGGATCATTGTCATGCTGAAAGACCCAGCCACGTTTCATCTTCAATGCCCTTGCTGATGGAAGGAGGTTTTCACTCAAAATATCACGATACATGGCCCCATTCATTCTTTCCTTTACACGGATCAGTCGTCCTGGTCCCTTTGCAGAAAAACAGCCCCAAAGCATGATGTGTCCACCCCCATGCTTCACAGTAGGTATGGTGTTCTTTGGATGCAACTCAGCATTCTTTCTCCTCCAAACACGACGAGTTGAGTTTTTACCAAAAAGTTCTATTTTGGTTTCATCTGACCATATGACATTCTCCCAATCCTCTTCTGGATCATCCAAATGCTCTCTAGCAAACTTCAGACGGGCCTGGACATGTACTGGCTTAAGCAGGGGGACACGTCTGGCACTGCAGGATTTGAGTCCCTGGCGGCGTAGTGTGTTACTGATGGTAGCCTTTGTTACTTTGGTCCCAGCTCTCTGCAGGTCATTCACTAGGTCCCCCCGTGTGGTTCTGAGATTTTTGCTCACCTTGTGATCATTTTGACCCCACGGGGTGAGATCTTGCGTGGAGCCCCAGATCGAGGGAGATTATCAGTGGTCTTGTATGTCTTCCATTTTCTAATAATTGCTCCCACAGTTGATTTCTTCACACCAAGCTGCTTACCTATTGCAGATTCAGTCTTCCCAGCCTGGTGCAGGTCTACAATTTTGTTTCTGGTGTCAGCTCTTTGGTCTTGGCCATAGTGGAGTTTGGAGTGTGACTGTTTGAGGTTGTGGACAGGTGTCTTTTATACTGATAACGAGTTCAAACAGGTGCCATTAATACAGGTAACAAGTGGAGGACAGAGGAGCCTCTTAAAGAAGAAGTTACAGGTCTGTGAGAGCCAGAAATCTTGCTTGTTTGTAGTTGACCAAATACTTATTTTACAGAGGAATTTACCAATTAATTCATTAAAAAATCTGACAATGTGATTTCCTGGATTCTTTCCCCCCATTCTGTCTCTCATAGTTGAAGTGTACACCTATGATGAAAATTACAGGCCTCTCATCTTTTTAAATGGGAGAACCTGCACAATTGGTGGCTGACTAAATACTTTTTTGCCCCACTGTATGTATGAATGTATGTATACGTGTCATATACTATATACCACTATAGATATATAAGTGTCATATACTATATACCCCTATAGATATATAAGTGTCATATACTATGTACCCCTATATATATATATGTGTCATATACGATTGTCATTAAGGGATGAATGGTGGAATAGTTTTTAATTAGATGACAAATGATTGACACAAGATTTTTGTGACTTGTATTCTAAATGTAATTG
This sequence comes from Nansenia antarctica, assembly GCF_963989245.1. Classification (NCBI taxonomy): domain Eukaryota; kingdom Metazoa; phylum Chordata; class Actinopteri; order Argentiniformes; family Microstomatidae; genus Nansenia; species Nansenia antarctica. The sequence continues at coordinate 18,377,685 of NC_137674.1, forward strand.
TTAGTGTTAACTGTTTTGAAAAGTTAGAATACCGTTTCAAGAAATGGAAGAACATACTGTAATAATCTACTTAAGTTATACAACTTGATTGCAACAGCAGCACTATTTCTTTGCATGCCATCAGCGACTGATAATGCTGTACTTTGCATTTCAGAGTCCAACTGCCAATGCTTGCAACATGATCTGTGCAATAAACAAAGTTCAAACTCAAGACTTGGTTGATGAAAAGAGGAAGTAAAACTCAATGACTCAAGATTTAGTTGTTGTTTTATTAAGTTAAATATGGTACATGTATCAAAGCAGAAAAATAATCATATGGATAGGTCTACTTTGTTAGTATAAGCATTTGCACAGGCCCCCTAGATACTCAATCAAGCACCATTGATAATGTCCTTCCTCTCTTCTCCTCTTAAACCTCTGTGAATGTACAAATGGAGAAGCATCTTTGCTCTATCCTCTATGGGGAAGACATCTACAGAGGTATTATACAGAAATACCAGTGGTTATCAATAATAAGAATGTGGTATGTAATATAATTATAATTATTAGACAGTTGATGTTACCTTCAGTTATGTCATTAAGAACAGGTAAGCTGTTACAGGTCAGAGGGTGGGTTGACACCACAACAAAGCTATATCAATATAGTGTCAATATGTGCCATACATACGACAGACACAATGTCTTCAGATTGTTTTAATTTCACTGGTATGTAGGAGACAAGCCCACAAACAAAGACAAACCTGGACTGAAACACAGGTTTGCACTTGCAAAAAGCAGTCGGTGAATACAGACTTTAACAAAGTATCCACTAAATATAATGAAGCAAACTTCAGGCACATGAAACTCTTTTTTGAGTTTTGTTCGTGCCTACATCAAGGTAGTATTAATAATAATAACAATAATAATTCATTAAATTGATATAGCGCTTTTCCGAGGCTCAAAGACGCTGATTGGAAAATTAAAATGTCTGTTCATCATTAGAGTTACCTCTTTGAAGCTGTTTCAGGGAAAGTTATACTGGTGCTTAAAGCCAAACTAATATTCCACTAAAACAGACATAAAGATATGCATTGAGGAAACAAAAATAAATGTGTGAACAGAAAGCTTACATTTAGCTACTATTGGTTTGGTTACTACTCTTAATTGAGTAGGAGAAACAAAAACAGACAACAACATGATCAATTGGCATTGTCATACAGACGGATGGAATTCTGTGGGGACCACTACAAGGATCCGTCACCAATAGTGATGTGAAAACTCCACCACATTCTACAAAAACAAGCATTTCTAAAAAATAAATATATTTTTTCTTTCTGTCAACCAAACCCCCCTCCCTCTTCCGCCCCCCCCCCCCAACCCAAAGGAATCGTCTGACAGGAACATTTGGAGAATTCATACGACACTGCGAGTATAGAAGGCAAATTAGAAGGCAAAATAGAATTCCATCATTTGCACAGTAAAAATGCTCAGATCGCTCAGACTGTCAGCACCGCGAACCCTCGTCACTACTAGGAACCCGGGCCGTGGGCCTCTAAGAACTACCGACACAAAGAACAAAGACCAAGGCAGCGGCAGTCCCACAAGAGCATTGGCGAAAAAGGCGATTCATTGTAATTGTGTGCGAGGATCAGCATTTAAAGTGGCTCAAAAAAAAGTAATCCAGAAAAAAAGTGGAGCTAGTGGATAAAATGTTCACATCTGGAATAGAGAGGGGAGAGGAGGAAATCAGGTCAATCTGGTTGATACAGGAACACAGAATTAACAAACTGGACCACAATGAGAATCCCCTTTCAGAGGTACGGGTGAGGAGGGAGGTTCATACCTGTATAGGAGCCCTGTGTAGCCACTTGTCTTTGTCTCCGCCCAGTTTCATACAGGAAAATAGATCACATACTGTGGGCAGGGCATGTCTCTCCTGAAGCCAGACAGAGGAACATAAACGCAGCAGCGTCAGTAAGATCACACCCTAGTTATTAGAAGCGGTCATTATTTACCTACTGATTGATTTAGCAGTTAGCCAGAGATTACGGAACTAAGAACGCTACCCCCGCCCCCCCCCCCGGATTGAGTTTGGGCCATCGTTTTCGGGAACTGTGTTCTTACCTGAGCTTGGACCCTCTTGCGTAGAAGCCACTTGTCCTCCTCTGCTTCTGTGCTGGGTTTCTCCTGGGCCACCTCCTGGCTCGGTGTGGCGGTGGTGCTACTCAGAGTCTTCTCCGGGGCGACCCAGCGGTCTGGCTGGAGCGGCCCGTCGAAAGGGTTCTCCGACTTGGGGCCTCTGAACAGGGAGCTGTGCTCCTCCCGGCTCGCCTTCTCCTCTCCCTGGGCGGCGGGCGGGAGCATCCAGGCGGAGAGCGAGGCCAGCGTCGGGGAAGGTGTGGAGGCCGTGGACTTGCCGGGTTGGAGCCATGCCTCCAGGATGGCCTGGACCTTTTGCTGCTGCTCATTCTGGTGGAAGCCGGTCAGCTTGCCGGGGCTGTTCTTGTCGACGGGGACCCCGTTCTTGTCCCGGCCCTCCTTCTTGAGGAGCCAGGATCCGAGGGCTTCCTTACAGCAGTTCTCCTCGCACACGCACTGGGAGAAGGTGGCGCAGGGCTCGTTGGCTTTGCACACCTGCTGGACCGGGATGGCCTGCTGCAGCCAGACCTCCACGGGGCTCGGGGTATGGGGTGTGCTGGCGGGGGTGGTGGCTGCGGGGGTGCTGGCGGGGGTGGTGGCTGCGGAGGTCGGGGGGGACTTCAGGCAGAAGAGTTTGCCCAGGTTCTCGATCTCCACCGGCTTGGTGCGGGTGGCGCAGCACGAGCCGCAGTCCGATTTGAGCAACCACTCGCTGGACGTGAAGCCCTCCTGGAAAGGCTTGAAGACCGGCTTCCACCTGTCGGTGTCAGAGGCCTGGCAGCTCTCTGGGGTCTCCGTGGCGGGGGCAGCGGCGGTCGCCGGGGTGATGAGCCAGTCGCTCAGCTCCTCCTCCACCTCGGCGCTTTCCTCTTGACCCTCCATTTCCTCCTCCTCTTCTTCCAGAGCCACGATTAATTCAGACTCGTCGATCTTCTCGATGGAGAAGGTGGAGCCGCTGCTGCAGCTGGAGTTGCTGTTGGCCCTCTCTCTGACGGGCGTCTTCTCAGCCTGCAGCAGCCACGTCTCCAGGTCCTTCAGCTGGCCCCAGGCCTTGTGGAAGTCGAAGGGGATCAGCGGGCGGGTCGACTGGGTAGCACAACAAGAAGAAACCCGTTACTCCACACTCAAATTATAGGTAGCCGCTTCAGTCTGTAATAACGCCTGTATACTACAACTTCAAGTTACAGGTTTAACATGGGAAGCTTGGAAATGCTCGTTATGGGTTGGAATTGTAACTCGAGATTCGCTCACTGAAGTTGAATCCTCGCGACAAAGTTGCATAACAAAGGTTGTGGTTATGCGCGCGGACCTCAAGTTAGGATTACACCCTACGTTTCTAGGTGTAGTAGTGAAACATCCACAACAACGTTGACGTCACCTGGCCTCACCTGAATATCCCTGGGGGTGATCAACCAATCCTGTGGGTTCTTGCTCGACTGGTATCCAACCGGAGCACCGGTCACCGGGCGACTTCCAAGCAGCCAGTCGGCGAGAGGTGCTCCCCATTCAGACTCCAGCCTCTGCAGAAACAAGCAAGCGTTTTACTTTGTTGTATTTCACGGGGTTGCCACACCTTCTGAAACATCAAATTCAAGCACCTTTCAAGGACTTTCAAGACTCAATTCCCTGAAATTCAAGGACCCAACACAGCATAGTTTGAGACAGATCTAGATGAGAATTGATGTAATAGGAACTATCCGCTCAGACAACAATTAAAAAGAGAGGCTTGAATGTGTGAACACTAGATGGTCTCTTGCCTTCTCTACCACAGCACAGCAAAACAATATATTGTGAAATATGTGTAAAGTGAAGCAATACAGAGACTTATTTACTAGTTGACGAGCTAAGTAAAAAATGTTTTAATATATATATATATTATTTATTTTTTTATAGAGAGAGAGGGGGGAATTCAAGCACTTTCAATGACCCATGTCTATTTTCAAAAACATTTAAGACCCTTTTTTAAGGGTTTCAAGGACCCGTGGGAACCCTGAGTATGTGACGTCACCACGGTAACAGACCTGTTTCTTGGCTGCCAGTGGACAGGTCTGGCGTGGCCCGGCCCGGGTGCTGCCAGTGGAGGCTGGAGCGGTGTTGTCCTCCATGGGCTGGGGAGGAGAGAAGGACGTTAGGAACGTTCCATCCATAGTGACGGGACACGTAGGACGTGTTGCCGTGGCAACACTGTAAGGGGCTGTTACACACAAGACTGAGGTACAAGGCGTGCCGTCCCTGTCAGCTAGATGGGCAGAATAACCAGTCGACCACACTAGATTATGTAAAGCTGTAAGGTTTCCCCCACCTCAAAAATAATGTCATGTCCTGATAGACATCTCTTGGTTTTGAGGAATTCAATAATTTGAATAAAAACGAGATCGAATCAGTCAAATCAGGTTGATAATGCTGTTGTATAGGGGTGTAACGGATCACCTAACTCACGGATCGGATCGTGTCACGGATTTTGAGTCACGGATCGGATAATTTTTCGGATCAACACAAAACATATATTTTTTTTAATAAAAACAACATTTTCCTTGAATTCTGTAAAAACACCACTTTTAATGTGTGAAACAAAAAAACAACATTCAAGATGTCAAAACTGATATATATATATATATCACATATATATATAACATCTATATATAACAACATATATATATATAACAACATATATATATATATAACATCACTGCTGCAAAGTAACAGAGTACTTTTTTTGTGTGTTTACACAATCACCCAGGCTGCTTAGCGGGTGATATGACGTGATATAATTGGGACAGAGATGAGTGAATGAATGTTGTTGTCAACTCAGTACACATGCAGAGAGTGAGAATAAAGCGCACATGATTGTTTTTCTACCGGTTACATTTGAATGAATGAATGGTCTTTATTGTCATTGCTACAGTACAGGTACCAAACAACGAAATTTAGGAGGGGTGGCTCCCCTGGTGTTAGGGGGAAAAAAAAAAAAAAAAAAAAAAAAAACGATTTTGCTATTGATCCGCGGTACACATGCGTTCCGAACCGTGGAGGGCGATCCGAACGGATCACGGATTATCCGTGATCCGTTACACCCCTACTGTTGTATAGACAGGTGCTAGCCCAACACTACAGGCGTATTCTAGTTCTCGTAGTCAGGCTTAGTTACACATTTTAATCTTACAAAACACACCATGTAATACCGTTTAACAGACCTATACAAAACATATCAGTTGACTGTGTGTGACTGCCACTGAGACACTGGTACAGTGCTTTGCCTCCATGCTACTAATAACCAAGTACAGAACCCTGCTAAGAGCAGATAGAGAGTCTTGGCATTGTGACAGTAAAGAGGCTCAGTGGGTAAATCCACAGCTAAGTCCAAACGTCTGCCACTGGACTAAATCCAGTCTTGGGAGAGGGGCGTCTGTGTAACAGGAGGTCACGTACCTGGGTGGCAATGTTCCCAAAGGAGGTGATGGCCTTGCGCAGGGAGCGCGTGTCAGCCTGGAAGCTCATCTCAGGGGTTTCCTCTGGCGTCAGGTTCAGTGAAGACATCCTAGAACACATGGTGCGTTCAGAAATACGCTCTGGACATCTGACCAGCACTCAGATAATCAAATAATAATAATAATAATAACTTTATTTGTATAGCGCTTTTCCTGCAAACGTTGCAGCTCAAAGTGCTCAATCATTTTAATTTAATGATTTTGTAATTTAAAGGCAATATTAAAACGATGGGTTTTATAATCTTAATTTAATTATTTTGTCATTTAAAGGCAATATTAAAAAGATGGGTTTTTAGTCTTGATTTGAACATATTTGCTGAGGTTGCATCCCTAATGTAAACTGGCAGTGCATTCCACAATTTGGGTAAAATTGAGAATGCAGCCTCACCAAATCTCTTCTTTTGTACATGTGGTACACAGAGAAAACCAGCGTCAGAAGACATGAGCTCTATTGGGCTGATATGCTAGCAAAAGGTCTTTCAAATATTCTGGTGCTATGCCAGTGAGAGCTTTATAAACAAGCAGAAGGATCTTGAAATCTATTCTGAACTTAACAGGAAGCCAGTCTAGAATTTCTAAAATAGGAGTTATATGAGCTTGTCTGCTTGTTTTGGTTAAAACTCTCGCTGCTGCATTTTGGACTAATTGCAGCTGGCCAATAGCTTTCTTCGGACCAGGAAGGAGACTGTTACAATAGTCCAAACGTGTAATAACTAAATTGGCTCCCAGTGAAGAAGAGAGTGAAGTTCAAAATCTGCACCTTTGTCTTTAAAGCTCTCAACAGTCTCGCCCAGCCCTACATCAAGGACCTCCTGGACCAGTCTTCCACCTCAAGGCCCAGGCTCAGGTCCGATGCCCAACTCAGCCTGAGGGTCCCACGCACCAACCTCAAGAGGAAGGGTGACCGTGCCTTTGCGGCAGGGTTTGACGCTTACCTTTTCCCCAGGTAGCACTGTGCTACCATTTCAAAAAATTTAGTAGCACACCAAGAATTTCAGTAGCACAATGAAAATTGCGCAATTTTCGTATGACGACAACAAATTATCATTATCATAACATATCACAATTATCATAACCGGCTCTTGGCCGTAATAAAAATGGAGACTCACACAATGTAAAGCGGAAGTAAGAATATTCAACAGCTTTCTCAAGGGGCTTGTTCTGAGCTGACATGAAAGCTTCCCTGCATTTTACATGTTTGCGAGACAGACCATGTTTTTTCACTGTGTCGCGTTTCAGCTGTGCATCTCCTGACACAAACGCGGTCTTTCCAGCTAACTTCATGTGGGCGACACACCACTTGCAATACATCTTCCCTTCCTTCAGCAACAGCCACGGGAAAGATGTTTGCCACTCGGCACTGTACCTGTAGACCTTTGTCACTTTTGTCAGACCAGACTTCGCGTTGGCAGTGGCACCGCCATTATCACCGCGTGGATAATGACCTTCCCCCTCCCCTGACACACTTTCTGACCGGGCGCTCTCCTCCTCGCTTTCCCCGTCTCTGTTTTCTTCATCACTCTCGTCTCCAGCTGTAATGTTGACTCCACTACCCCCCTCTACCTCCTCTCTGTCTGGAACGGTGCTAACATTAGCCTTGCTAAAGTATGCCGTAATCGGATTCATTTTAACAGCGGTCTTTTTCTGACAGGATTTTCAAATGTAAATGCGCGCTTGTTGTGCTTGCGGGTCACGTGTCTGTTTTTTTTTCTTCTGTTTTAAAAGGATTGCATTGGTTTAGATGCGCTGTGATCTTATTAACGAACATAAGATTAAATGACATTAGTTCATTTTTTTTTTTTTTTTTTTTTTGTCGCACTGGTGCGATTGAATGTATTCCAAGTCGCACAGAAATATATTCACTCGCAAATGCGACCAAAACAGTCGCACTGTCGAACCCTGCTTTGCGGTGATAGCACCGACCCTGTGGAACGCGTTCTTCTGCCATCAAGTTTGCCCCCACTCTGGACTCCTTTAGAGCCAAGTTAAAATCCCACCTCTTCGTCAATGATGTTCCCTAAGTCTACTCCCTATTTGTTGTCAATTGTATCCCTTGAGATGTACGTTTAAGTCGTCGGTGTCTGTTTGCTTTCTGTGTTCCTTGTCCTTGTCTTTATCTGTTCCTTTACCCGGGCTGCGCCCCGGGCCGATGTAAAAGTTGGATGGGGGGCGCATTATAAATAAATGTAACATAACATAACACTTCTGCATCAGCTTGCCGGAGACATTTTCTACGGTCCCTATGACATTGAACCCAGTGTGCGCTCCTGCTCTCTTATAGAGAGTTTACGAACGAAGCCACAGACAGAGCCGTGAGGCTAACACTTCAAAACACTCTCCACCGTTCTTTACGTCGCCTTCTCAACATTCAAGTTCTAACCTGTGACTGTGTTTAACCGAGAATTACAGAAGTATTAAAGAGAGACTGCAATGACGTCTTGAGAGCCACAACTTCTGCCAAATATCATCGACTGTCAACAAGGTGTGCGCAATCATCAAACTCCCAAACAAACATTAAATCCAAGAGGCCTTTTATTCACACTTACTTCTCCATGCAGCTAGTGAGCTGGTTGGCCAGGTTGTGGCTGTTGGAATTCTCCAGCTGATGAACGAGGATGTCAAACTGGCCCCGGAGCTGTGGGCAGGAGAGACAACGACAAAAAATAATCAGCAGCTGTGTCCGGTGGTAACACGAGGAGAGTCACTGCAGTGTGAGGCTCAGATGGGACTATGTAGACAAGACGCAGGACACAGCAGGACACACACCCAGTGAAGCTGCTGTAGCTGTGACTGCAGAGTCTCTCCTTTCAGCTGCTCCACCAGGTCGATCTGCTCCAGCAGCCAGACCTCACGCGAGCGCATCGACTCCAGGTGTCTGCTGATGCACGTGTGCAGCTGAGCCTTCACCTGAACAACAGAGACATTTGGGTGAATCCAGAAGATCTGAAGCAATAAACACAATCTAGGTTGAGTCTTTAACGTCTTAAAATACACACACACACACACCCTAATCTCACTGTTGCTCCCTAGGCCTGTGGTAACTAACCAGAGTGCTTAGTCCTAAATCCCTGAAAACCACTGTGGTCTGACTGGGTGGTTCCTGATCCAGCAGCGGCACACAGACATTGATCCAGCTGGGGTTTCATGCCTAACCACTACAACCGGGTCATCCCTAGGTGGGGAGCTGTGTTGGGGTACAAACAAAGGGGGCCCTTGATCTCTCACCTCTCTGGAATTGTCCTTGAGCTGGGCCTCCGCCTGCATCACCCCGCCAATGGCCTCCTCCAGCTGAGAGCGGGCCTGCATGCACTGCCTGAGGGTGGCCTTCTCTCGCTCCTCCACAGGTGACATCCTGCACAGAGAAAGACCGTTTTGTTACTCAATTAGTGTCATTTCTTTTTTCACTATTTTAAAATAAATCAATAATTATCAAGCATAGTTTCATCTTTTTTCCTCCCACATCAATGAAAGAGATTAATCCACCTTGGGTCAATCAATCAATCAATGGTTTCTAATATTGTGAATTGTGAATATTGTGAGAAAGAGGATGCTCGATAGATTAATTTGAAATAAAATGCTGAACAGCCTGAACACGGTGTGTGGAAATGTTTTGCGGTGAGAAACGACCACACCAGCTTCCCCTTTCTTGCCTTCTATCTTTTTTGTTCAATTTCTTTTACACCTCAAAAATAACTTTATTTCAGGGGAAAACACTTCTCAAACTCCTTAAATGCAACAAGGTTGCATACACAGATTAACACCATCACCATGCCTAGCACAGCTAGACAGATCGTAGTCCACAGGAAGAAACAGTACTTAAAAACAGAATTACTGTAATTACATACTGTAATTATTTGCATGAGTGTGCACATTAAAGCCTGCCCTTCATTATGTTATTATCGATTGGGCAATGTACAGTGGACTGGCCGTTAGGTCTTAGTTTTGCACAATACAAGTCCAAACCACATACCAAGTCTTTCAACATAAGGAGCCAAAGGAGTGTCTATTCAAAGCCAGTGCAAGCTAGTCAAGTAAAAACATTTACAGATAAACACATTGTCAACACCTCTTGTCAACTCCTCTCAGAATTGGTGGGGTGAGACAATATCGTCTCACTTCCCTTCTGGTGTTTTCATGCAAATTAGTTTTTTGCACAAGTAGCATGGATCTGGTAAACAACGACCACTCTCTCCCAGGGATCCAGCTATGCAGTCATTTCTGAAATGTCTATTCTCCTATAACCAAGTGATCGAAGTATATACAAAAGCTATGCCTGCAGAGAAGTCATGCTAGGTGCCATTTGACCTCGGGACACCAACTTCAACCTAACCACTGCATACAGAACTTGGAATAAGCGAGATCATAGTATGTATGCATTATATAACGGTTATCCTCAACTGGCAACTAACCTACCAAAGGATCAGCTGCTTTGTTGCGAGGGCCAGCTAAACGTGTATGCACACTGCAAATGACATCTCCGCATAACCCTCCTTCATAAATAACAGGGTGGATGGATCAATACATCTAGGCTATGTAAATACAGGTTTCTGATAACGATCGGTCTTAGTTTCAACAAGACAATCTGCAGTAACACCAGAGTTGCCGTAAGTTTACAAATGGCGTATTGATTGAATGTTGTCCGTAAAGCAAACCACCAACTCCAAGGTCATACCTCATGTTAGCGTATATCCTATGACACGAGATGGCTGTGGGTTTAATAATCTCCTCCACGGTGTTGTCTGTGTTCCTCTAATCCCGGTAAACAAAAGACACTGACTGGTTTTATTGCTTCTGCTTTCTTTATGGAGGCACGAACCCCGGCTGATCGCTACGTCATCACATGCCGGTGTTTCCGTCACGCCGTCAACCATCATTGGTTTAGCGATCTGCACGTCCACAGACACACTAGAGCAGGGAGAAGCCAGGGGCCTTCCAAGGGGTTTAGAGACACACTAACAAACCGTGACGTTAGAATTATAAGGTTCTATCTCCATTTTTGTCAAAATTTAGTTTTTATTTTATTTTTATTTTTACATAATCTGATCCATTAGGTGTTTATTAATGCCTGTGTTTTTAAAATGTTGACATTTTTTGAGTTAGTAATTCATAAAATACAAAGGTTCCATCTCACAAAACATAATGGAATGTAAAAACGTTGACGCTCAATATCTCTGAACTACCCTAAACGGAGATAGAACCTTATCATTCTAAGCTCACGAAACGCGAGTCAGTCCGATTTCTTCCGCCCACAATGACAGAAACGTGCTATAAGATGAATCCATGTGTATTTAGCTAGCTGGCGATCTTCATGACCAGTTTCCTCAGGTACAGGGTGACAACAGTAGACAACAGTTCTATCTAACCACATCTCGTGTTATCTCCATACACGGTGGGCAGCTCCGTAGCCTAGGCTGAGTAACTAGAATAGTCAGTTACTATTATACTAACTATAACTATAATAGTAAGCTAAACTAAACTAGCTTGCAACACGTGACATTAAACCGATTGAGAACAACAAGACATGTAGATATAAACACATAATGTAGCTAGCTAAACAACATACAATAACTCACTGTTTCATGGTTGAATGTGCTATTAGTCGTTAGCCACGTTTGTTTTGGCTAACTGGCCATGGTTAGAATGGTTAGCGACATAGCTCCAACAAGGCGAAACTAACGCGTAGGCATGCAGCTGCCGCAGTGGCACCAAGCGAACTTACCCTGCTGCCCCTTTGACATGCGCTCTTGACTTCGAATACATCAACTTTATGGTTTTCTCTTAATACAATGTACGGTACACTTTGAGAAAAATAACGAGCCTGTAAATCTTTACACCTTCAATGTCAGCAGGGAACCAGCCGTGGGAGAACGTCAACGTATTTACGTCACCATTTTTCCCCCGCGTCGCCGACGTCACAACTTTCGAGGAGAATTCAAAGAGGACGCATGGCTGCCACCTAGTGACAACAAGCTGTCACCCCATAGATATCTAGACGTATATCTCTCTATCATAATATTGGTTCCCAATGATTCCAGAAGGATTCCAGAAGGACCTTAGTCGAACTTGAGGATTGACTTAGTTGACTGACTTGAGGGTTGACTGGGTATTTTTCATTTGAGTGTTGATGCAAATGTGTATGTGGTGGTGGAGTACTGATATAAAAGCAGTGGCAGTATATGTGTTGTTTTGAAATTGTATTTATATTGTGGACAGGGTACACATTGCAAAAGAGGCATTGGTCTCGGTGTATTTTTCCCGTGTAAGGTTAAATAAAACAACATACATTTACAGCCACCGGAAATAGATGGGCGGAGTTTAACTATTGGAGTCTACGTCACGATCGGAACATCTGTGTTGTCTGAGCTCCGCGACTTCATACAGTCGCTCCGCGACTTCAAAATAAAAGCGCGAGTTTAGAGATGAATGGAAAATGATGTGAATATTTTAGTTATCTATTTTTTATATATATAATATATAAATAAATATATAATTTTTGCTGAAATATCGATTATTATTAGCCCAAAAAAGGTATATACTATTTCGAAAAAGGCACTTTGATGTTTACATGCAACAATTTACATGCAATTTTACACAAACCTATTATATTTTATATTCTATTCTATTCTATTACCTATTATACTTTGGTACCAGTCTTCTCGGGAACACTTCTATAATATGGATCAAGTGAGGTTGAGTCTAAAGTGATGTCTTAGCAAATATTGATGACCTTTTACTGGCGCCATATACCTTATTTTGAAGAAATCTCATTACACACGTTTACATTCACCGGAAGTAGATGGGCGGAGTTCCACTGTTAGAGCTCAGACAACACAGAGATTTATGGGACAGTGTAGAGACCCAACACTTGTCTTTAATGTGTGCTATGTGTGTTGCTATGATTGACAATCATTAGTTGGTTGTATGCGAGATTCTTCAAAGTGCTGTTTCTTTTTAAAGGGAGTAAGAACACTTCCACCCACTCTGAAACATGTCTGCGTCTGAGGGAAACAGAAACACGAACGCGGAACCATGGGGCGGCTTTGACGACAACATCATCCAGGTAGTTAGCTCTCCAGCTAGCTAGAAACATCTAGGTGGCTGTCTGAAATACACAGACATAGTCGCTATCCTACTATATTAGCTGGCAATAATCTCTTGGTCATCACATGGAGAGGCAGCTAGTGTTGTCATCGTAGGGTTGCTATCTTAGCTACAATTCAACCATGCAAAACATGATAACATCACTTATATGTTGCTATACTAATACTATAGTGATCATAGAGATCCTTTATTATATCCTCTGTGCTGCTGATAATGTGTATATTTCTTTGTTGCCGACCTGACAGTGTCAAAGAAAACATTGTCTGTGAAACAATGTGACATGAATGTACAGTATTGTACTGGTGTACAGATATACCGGTAAGCTATATACTGTTTCTACTGTTTCCTCTCACCAGACCAGTGGCTCTGCAGTGATTGACATGGAGAACATGGATGACACGTCCGGCTCCAGCTTTGAGGACATGGGGGAGATGCACCAGCGCATGAAAGAGGAAGAGGAGGTGTCTGCAGAGGCAGCAGCGACTGAAGAAGAGACGGGAGAGGATGGCGAGTTCCTGGGCATGAAAGGCATCAAGGGCCAGCTGGGGAGACAAGTTGCAGATGAGGTGAGCTTGAGGGCGTAACATGCGTGACAAGCAATGTCTCTGCGACAATGACCAAACATTTATTTAGCACATTGGAAGAATAAATAGAAAGGTCAATTTAGTCTCTCCCCAGTAGCAGAAAAGATCCAGTGAGGCCTGTAGACACGAATTCAAAAAACGTGGAAACGTGATGGAGATTTCAGTCCTATGTACCTAAATGGGTTGTGGGCATTTTGACTATGCACTATCATTGTATCATTATGTGATTTACACCTGTTGTTTCCATATTCTTTCAGGTGTGGCAAGCAGGAAAAAGGCAGGCTTCCAAGGCCTTCAACCTATATGCCAACATAGATATTCTACGGCCATACTTTGACGTAGAGCCGATTCAAGTTAGGAACAGGTGAGTTGTCCTATTATGATGTGTTCATCTTATCCGAACTTGTGACCTGTATAGGTATGCATCTAAAGTGAATGACAATATCAATGACATAGACCTTTCTTACCCCCAAAAGGTTGATTGAATCAATGATACCAATCCGCATGATCAACTTTCCACAGGTGAGTGGCATCTTTTCTTTTCACGTTTTTTTTTATACCAAGTTGGAGTTGGAAAGTAGACTGTAGTTAGATTTTTAAAAAACGTACATTTGAAAATGCAGCCATCGGGAACTACTCTTGAAACATATTGTGAGCTTAGAATTATATGGTTCTATCTCCGTTTCGGGTAGTTCAGAGATATTGAGCGTCAACGTTTTTACATTCCATTATGTTTTGTGAGATGGAACCTTTGTATTTTATTAATTACTAACTAAAACATTTCAACATCTTAAAAATAACACCACACAGGCATTAATAAACACCTAATGGATCAGATTATGTAAAAAACTAAATTTTGACCAAAAATGGAGATAGAACCATATAATTCAAACGTCACGATATGATATTTAAGTGTGAGGTTCTCTTCTTTTGAACTTCAGAAGATTGCGGGAGAGCTTTACGGCCCCATGATGCTGGTGTTCACTCTGGTGGCCATCCTCCTGCATGGAATGAAGACCTCTGGAACAGTCATTGTAAGACAACTCATCTCTTACTCACTTTAATGTATAATACGGGTGGATGGAAGCTTCTGAATTTAATTTTGCCAGTAGATGGGGGAGGACTATCACACATTTCCATATCATGACAGTAAGACGTCAGATCATGCATCTGAGACTTGTTCATAAATCCTGCATTATTAATATATGATACCTTGACCAATGCATTTTCTTCCTTGTGACAGAGAGAGGGTACTCTGATGGGAACAGCCATAGGGACATGCTTTGGTTACTGGATGGGAGTGTCCTCCTTTATCTATTTCCTGGCTTACCTGTGCAATGCCCAGATTACCATGCTCCAGATGCTGTCTCTACTGGTGAGTGAACGTCCCCCCCTCTCCTCCCCAATAGGCTCCCTGGGTAATCCCTATGTGATGAATACAGTATTAAATGCTCCAGTCTCATCTGTACTACTTTGTGCTCCATCAGGGTTATGGTCTTTTTGGGCACTGCGTGGTCCTCTTCGTCACCTACAACGTCCACTTTCACTCTCTGTTCTACATCCTGTGGCTGGTGATAGGTGGACTCTCCACATTGCGGATGGTAAGAAAGAATTCCCAACAGTCCCGTGACAAACACAGACTTCCTTTGATTATGCAGTGTCATTAAGTGTACGCTTCCCCTGTTACCTGAACAATAATCTATCAGATGTTGGGAGATCTATCATAGGTTGTGTTAGAAAACAACAAGGTAGTTCTTAAACCTCTTCCTAAACCAAAAAAAATAAAGTAGCTGTTTTGTGCCGGTGTTTTGGAAGCCATTTTAACGGTCGCTCTCTTCCCAGGTGGCTGCTCTGATCTCTCGTACCGTGGGCCAGACACCGCGCCTCATCCTCTGTGGGACCCTCGCTGCTCTGCACATGCTGTTTCTGCTCTATCTGCACTTTGCTTACCATAAGATTGTCGAAGGTAACCCATTTTGCATTTATAGTGAGATAATAGACTTCTTTAAAATAACAAAACCAGATAAACAAAGATATAAAATGTGTCCGTTAGTCTTTTTCTTTGTAACGGACAAAGCGAATTGTGTTTTGCTGAACGTTGTTTTATCTTGCTTGTCCCATTTTAAATACAATTGAATTGCTTCTATTCAAATACCTTCTGAGGTATCTTTATACCTATATAGTCTGTTATGAACCAGGCATTTTCTTAGAAAGTGAAAGAAAGGAAGTGGTCATTTGTTAATTACTGATAATATGATCAGTTCTGTTTAAGCGTTTCTGAGTACGGTAGGTTTGTTGTATTAAGTGTTTCTGTTTCTGTGTCAAGGTATCCTGGACACTTTGGAAGGGCCCAACATGCCACCCATTCAGAGGGTGGCCAGAGATTTGCCTGTTGTGGTGACGGCAGCTGTGAATGCCACAGTGAAAACCCTTGGTGTGATCCTGCAGTCACAGTGATGGTGTGCTCAACATCGAGGATGATCCCCTACCTGAATTCCATGGTAGTGGTGGGTAGCTAACGGAGACGGAAGTGAAGATCAAAGCAACCATGTTGATTGGATTTGACATTAGGCCTCCTCACGACACAGCAAAAAATAGTCTCAGCAAACGCGTCATAATTTCTCAAATGTTTATTATGGTCTCCATGGGGAATTTCATCCGGTTGTTTCTATTGTACCAAATCAAAATGCATAATGGTGGAGTGAGATGAAGTTTTATTGCTGTAAATCTTTTCAAATTCTCATGAATTCACGCAGGCACTTTGACTGTGAAATTAATCTCCAACTAGATACCTTCTCACCTCGTTTTGGTTTTGTTACACGAGTTGATAACATCAGTAAATGTTTTAAAACTCTAAATGTGTGATTGGAGGGGTGAGACCCCGCTGTGTGACTGTGTGGAACCTTCTAGTGTGTGCTCTGGAGGATTTATGATGTGTATGTAATGTATGTATGAAACGAGGTGACTCAAGTGTTCCCACTCGTTTTAAACAATGCAGCTCCTTCAATCACTTGTCTGTAACTTTGTTTTCTTAACATAGTACCAGAATTGCAGTTGAAATGTCATATGAGATGTAATAGTGCATTTACTTATGAATATTGTTCCACCTAACCAGCTTTTCTTTCATCCAATCGTTGTATTGTGATTTTATTCTTTGTTCTTCTGAAAAAGTTTTTTGTTGGGATGCAAGGTAAACTCACCCTTTTGGTTTTATATGTGAACTAGTATTTATAGGGTTATTGTACAGAAATATACAATGGAAATAAACTTTATGGACCTTTTAAAGTATTTCAATATCTTCTCATAAGTAACAACAAGCTGGCATTATTCCGTAGCTAACACTGAAGACACCCTGTACGTGACCTGGTAGTTTTGAGTCATAATTCAACTGGCCCAATTGCGTGTAATTAAGTGATACATAATGGTAATTTGTTTTTTCAATGAGCACATTTGTTCTTTCTCTCTCTCTATCAAATACTACGCGCTACATTGCAGGTTATGTATTCAGAAGGTTGTGCCACAGATGCCTGAACAGATAATAATAATAGTAAGTAATCTGTTTGTCTACATAGCTCCACAAAGTGTACTACTGTGGGTACCAATGATCTAGATCTGTGGTGGGTACTGTCACACGCACATGGTGGTTCTCTAGTAGAACCAGATGGTGAACAGTTGTAAACATGAAATACTCAGAACACATGTGCCGAGAAGATGGTGAGGTTGAAAAATGTTTAGATCCAGACATTAATAAATAAAACTAAATGCCTATAGTATGCACAGGTGACAAGTGTTTGACCGAAACGTAGCACGTGATCACTGGCAGCAGCGAGACCTCGGCCATTGCCTTCAGCTGGCTCCTTCTCCTCCCGAAGAAATGGATTACGCAATATCTTCTACGATTAATAATAGACTTATGCAAACGCTTCAGGCGGTTGATGCAGCATGCCTTTAGCGACTAAGAAGACATAATGTGCATTCATAATTAATGTTCGAAATCAACATGTTGTAACGTACAGAAGCCAAGGGACTGTCGCAAGTTGTGTTTCTGGTGACATCGAGAAGAGGGGTGTCCATAGTAACCATCACCTGCGACGGGAGACACAAACCCGTCGTCCAGGTTTGTCCAAGTGGGGGGGAAAAAACGAAGCTCCAAAAAACGAAAGGACTGCAATTCTGCAAATCGCCAAAAATGGGGAGAACTTGGTAACATCCGATGCTGTTTGAATGTGGCTGACAGGTATTGACCGAATGTATCAATTCATGGCCTGCTGAACAGTGGCCACAGATTACACTGTAGCGCTAAGCAGCGCATGGGTGTTTTGGTTGATCTTGAAGCTTAAATTGTGTTCGATGCACAATTGTATCACCTGCAACTGATAAAAAGCCTCCAGATAAAAAGTACATCGGACTACTAAATGTCATTTTGGAAGCGACATATTTCTTCCTGGCAGCTCAGCTTGCTATCAGAATAGCGGGCTATTTCCAGGCTTATGATAGTAGCCCACAATAACTCTAAATGCAGAAAGCATGTGTAGCCTATATAGCGGGTGGTCTTCATCACAGCCTATCACCGTTGGATTGTTGTGTATTTCATTTTGCACCTAAAATGCAAAACAAGCTGAATGTTATGTAAATTCATTGACCAAAAGATGCTGCCAGGTTCTATTCAAATAACGGGGGAGGCTCTGTCGGGGGCCGAGATAAAGGATATATGTGACAGCTTGAAGGAGAATAGTGTCAGGCTTCTCTCTGTGAGGGGATGTCAGCTGTCGGACCGAGACTTCGGACGGGTGTGTCGCGGCGTGGCAGAGTCGCACTCTCTGGCGCAACTCAACCTGAACCTCGGGGTGGTGTCCAGCGTCAGCCGAACGAAACATCTCGCAGACGCACTCAAGAACAACAGATCAATCCAGACGCTTTTGTGAGTACTTTCGCCAATTGATGATGTTTCGGTATAGCCTACTTCAAATACTGTGCTCTACTCTCAGGCCCCAGCAGGTGCGTCTTTTTTTAGGGTGCTGATAGCCCAGAAATAGGCTACTAACCATAGTAAAAATCTAGTACTAAACCGTTGGGGAATGTCCTAATCACATTCACGAATAATCACATTCATGTGATGATAACTTTAGAGTGCTAGCCATTCGTTCATCCTAGTTGATGTATTTGGCATACCAAGTTGGCATTGTAATCAATGTCTATAGGCTATAACTATAAGACCTTTGAGATAAGGTAATTAGCCTGTTTATCCCTATTGATGCACAGGCTCTATCTTGTGAATTGATCAGGTGGTCTGTTCTTAATTGTTACCTGTGTGATGCTCAGGATTTTGTCTTTTCTCATTCCTTCTGTCCCAGTCTCCACGGGAACCCCCTTCTAGATGAAGGATTGGTCACTCTCAACACTGCTCTCTCCACCCACCCGTCACTGGTGTCCCTGGACCTGGGGGACTGCATGCTGGGGGACGAGGCCCTGCGGCTGATCTGTGGCATGCTGCCTCCGGACGGGGCCAAGTCAGGTACAGCCCCGCAACCCCCGCTCACACTTATTGGGGTTGGGGCTGTCTCAACCTGCTGAAGGCAATAAGGGGTCAATCTCTGAGAGGGAAACATCTGTCTTTTAGTAAATCCAGTTCCATCACAAGCTCGAATACACCCATTCCAAGCATAAATTCACACATTTACGA
Source organism: Nansenia antarctica (assembly GCF_963989245.1). Taxonomy (NCBI): domain Eukaryota; kingdom Metazoa; phylum Chordata; class Actinopteri; order Argentiniformes; family Microstomatidae; genus Nansenia; species Nansenia antarctica. The sequence continues at coordinate 18,396,659 of NC_137674.1, forward strand.
CTCAAACTGTCACGCATCTCTAACTCAGAGATGTAGAGGTTGAGCAGATGAAGGTCGTCTGATGGTGTATGGGATATTCGAGGAGACGGTCACGTGTGTCGGCAAGCCAGAGGTCGCAAGTTTGAGGCTTGATCGCAGCAAGACGTGATCTTAGAATTATAAGGTTCTATCTCCGTTTAGGGTAGTTCAGAGATATTGAGCGTCAACGTTTTTACATTCCATTATGTTTTGTGAGATGGAACCTTTGTATTTTATTAATTACTAACAAAAAAATAAAAAAAATAGAACCTTATGGGCCGGTTTCAGAGACAAGGCTTAAGCCTAGTCCTGGACTAAATCACACTTTCAATGTAAAATCTCCATTGAAGATGTTTTTTAGTCTAGGATTAGGCTTAAGCCTTGTCTGTGAAACCGGCCCTATAAGTTATAACGTCACAAAGTGGAATTGCTGGGCTACTGTTTGTAACAACTTCCTGTTTCACCCACAGGTCTTAGGGAGCTGACTCTGAGTGCAAACCCAGGCATCACTACTAAGGGCTGGGCCCGACTTGCCGTCGCTGTGGCCCACAGCTCCCAGCTTCGAGTTCTCAACCTGGACTATAACCCCCTTGGTAAGAACGCCCAGAATTATCTGTCACATCCTCTCATGACCAGCTACACTATTTTTATACACTGTTACGTCCACATACGGTAAATATACTTGCAAACATGCCTTTCGGTAAGCACCATTAAAAAAAAAAAAATGGTAGAAGCAAAGCTCTTGAGCTATGATATAAATGTTATTGGTCAGCTACCTATTGCATCATTTCTTTTATTCAGATTTCAGGCATGTCTCCATGACAACCTACTGGCTGCTCACACTAGAGAGATGATATAGAAAAGGTCATTTGAAGAACAGGGTCCCTAGATCACATTTTGAAAACTCGACATTTTGAATTCTAAGCTTTAGAATACAGTGACAACTCCAGGAATTGTTGGGTGTTGGCACCAATCACATACCTGTTTTACGGCTCTTATGGTTTGGTTCTGTTGGGGTTCCAGGAGACCAGATTGCCGGTATGCTCGCTGTGGCTGTTGCATCTAGCAGAACCCTGGAGGTGCTGGATCTGGAGGGAACAGGACTCACTAACCAGTCTGCGCAGGTCTGCAACGTCAACATCACCATTATCAATACTAGTACTGAGGACAATGCTTCCTTGATAGTGATGAAATGATTCAATGATGTTACGAGTTAAAAACACTGTCAGTGGTTTCTGGCTGCAAACGTAATTGACGAAGCTCGATTTCTGTTGTGTTCAAGGAATTCAGACAGAATTACTTTTGTAAAACCTTTTTACAAATGATTCAGCACTTGTTCCACTTTTTTGTTGTTGCAATATCTGTTGTCTGTTTTTTTTACCATTACTTTTGTCCACTAGGTGCTGCTGTTGTTTACAATATTCATTCGCCCAGTTTAATGGCCATCAATAGTAAAGCTCCCCTCGTGGCAGTCTGATTTTGAAGTCGGTCCACTTTCTTAGAAGATGAAATAGAGCCTTTCATGTCCATTCAGTTTAAGTCCCAGGCTCTAGCCCTGTGAGACAACATGGTGGGGAGTGTGGAACATAGCCCAAGGCTAGCATACCAAAGTCAACGTCTGGTGGCTGGGAGGGCCTCCTCGTGGTCTTTGATCAAAGTGTACTTCATCTCGACAGCCAGGCGGTCTTTCTCCTTCTCCGTCTTCCTCTCACACACTCAGTGGTATTAACCTGTAACCTCGGAGCTCATTTGCAGTAAAGATGTGCTGCTCACCCCCAAGCAGTGAGAAGTCTATTCTCTTACCAAGCAGTTTGGCAGCAGTAGCCTTGTCCAGTAGCCAGTGTAAATGCAAAGCGCTGATGGAACTAACCGTTCTTTCTTCTACCTCCTTCTCCTGTATAATGCTAGCTGTATAATAATACTGGCCGATGCTATAGTGATGCATTATAGTAAGAACACTGCTCATTGTCCAAGTATTCGGAAAAGGACGATTTTTCTTTCTTCTTTTGCCTCTTTACTCCGACAGTTTGGATTTGAAATGAAACAGTTACTACAAGCTTTGATTCAATGTTGTTTCCGTTCGGGTTGGTTTCACCGTTTAGACGTTTTTTACTATATCTCTGGGCACCGAAAGTATCGGGAACAAATCATATCATGTTCCAAATGGAAAAACTCACGTTTAGTATTTGTTCAAAAATGCATGCATGCAATAACTGCAATAACTGCATGCAATAACTGCCTGAAGTCTGAGCAATCACAGCAACCGCAACCTCCCAACCAAGTGCTATTAACCCCTTCCGCCTCTCTTCTGCTCTCTTCAGATCTTCCTGGACATGGTGGAGAACTACCCGACCTGCCTGCGTGTGCTGGTTCTGGCCGAGAACGCCATCAGCCCCGAGCTGCAGCAGCAGATCTCAGACCTGCTCTCCGAGGGAGAGGAGGACGACGACAAGGAGGGCGAGGCGCACGGCAGCGCCGTCCCCACCAGGGAGAAAACCATCTGGGTCCCCCACAGCAGTAAGGGCTGACCTGGCCAACCAAAACGCTTTCCCCCTGTCGCTTTACCTGCTCATAGTGGTAGTCTAGACAGGACAGATGTGTCCGCTCTTTCTTAGACTTCTATAGGCTTGACAGGACAGATCCACAAGAGTGTTTCTTCTGCTCCTGAGGACTGGAGAGTCTTGCAGATTCTAAATTAACCCTTTAGAAGCTACTGTACACACCACATTTCTCCCATCGAATCTCTCAAGTTTCTGGGGAAACACCCTAACATCCTCTGTGCTTAAAAAACGGGCTTGTTCCTAACCCAGGAGTGCTGAGTAGTTTAAGAAGACCTAAACCTTTCTCCGTTGTCTCTGACCCTTGCAGACTCCAACCGGCAGATGATCCTGTTGACGTCAGGTCTAGGTGAGAGCCTACTGGCTGAGACTGAGATGTGAAGCCACAGCTTTCCTACTTTTGTTTTTGTTTGATTTCTTTTCTGTTTGCTCTGCACATAATCGAGTTGCAAGATCACCTGGTAGCGTGCAACCAATCACTTTTTTTGCATGACCTGTAGCACTTGTACATAGAACAATATGTTTTGGAGCAGGCACAAAACCTTAACACACCAAGTGACTTATAGGCAATAGTGAATTATTTATTTTAAACATGTACAGTCTATTTATAGATGCTATTTAAAGACTATATAACCAATGAAAGTCTGTATGCTCTGATAGATATACTATATAGGATTGTTGTGATGTCAGAATAAATCTGTTTACATCTTCTTAAAAATCGGATTCTTATTGTTTAATGATTGGAATACACATTCATGCAGTCGATATGTTGCTCATGACCACTGTCGTTCTCCAAGGTGCTCTTGATTTGGACCCAACTCTCTCCAAAGAATAAATACTATCAGCTGATTCCATCATCGTGTGTCTCCTACACCGCAGCCAATAGCCACATCATCTTTCTGGAATCAGCATGTGTCTTTCTGGAATCAGATCAATGGAAAATATAACAAGAAAGAGAGAGGTTAAGGCTATAGAGGTTAATGCAGTTGGTGTTCTGTTTCATCATCCCCCTCTACTGTACTCTGCTGTGTCCCCCTCACCTCCCCAGGTCCTCACAGTTCCCCAGTCAAAGCCGATTCACTCCTGCTTACTCTTGAGGAGCGCTAATATCCCATCAAATCCCTTTGTGTAAGCCCCCTTTGTGCTCTATGCATTTCTAACCGTATCCGCAATACTCTGGTATTTTATAGTCAGAGTTCTCCTTAACCTTGACATGTCGACATCCTCCCAAGCTCTTCTTCTTCTCTGTTCTTTGTGACGCTGTGTGAAGACGTGAAAGGACGCGGTACAATACGACCGCAGAGCAGATATCTGAGGCCATTCATTTCAATTCCCAACCCAGAGCAGCAATTTTCATGTAAAGGGGGGTATCCTAATTGCTCCCATCTCTCTACGTGTCACATTCAGTTTGCTTAGCAATCATTTCCATAGAGCCCGACAGTACGGCATCATGCTGTTAGCACTGATCTTATTGAGTGTCAAATGAGGCAGGATTCAAAAGTTGAGAGAACATGAACGATGATGAAAACAGACCTCGTTTAATAACCCTGTCGCCACCTTCGAGTGATGCGTCCTTCCACAGGACAGCTGCCATGCCATTAAATAAGATGAGTGGAAAGAGAGCTCCATAATTAATGGCCAGCTCGATCAGTCTCTCAAGTTGCTAAGTGACAGGTACGAACACAAGCCTGGTTTTCCAGCGTATCACTGTCCCCTACCTTAGTGATGGATCTGCTCCTCGTACACCTGAACCTTTGGCAGGACGGGTGCTTCCAGGGCTAGCCACCTGGGCCTTATAAAATAATCATCGCGGTCGTACTGCACAGATCAATTAATGAGGTTAATTAGAACGAACTATCATATTAACAGGACTGACTTCAATTAGTCTTCTCATCGACCAAGTTTTGCCTAGGCAGATCTCTGTGCCTGTAGCAGTCAACGCCTTGGGATATTAAATAAATTAAATTAAATTAAGAGATGGGGGAAGTGAATGTCCACAGGGAGGCAGGCTAGCACACAGCAGGCTAGCTGGACCATGCCAAACATGAAGCTGCAGTGCTGACAACTTGTCTAATCTGCAATCTAAAGCTGACATGGATTCCTCCCCTGAAATGTGCATCTAAATCAATGAAGTCCTTTTTTATTGTCATCCCCTTTACCGTCTTGGACCATGTCGGTCACGGCTTTTCAGTGTCCTGGTGCCCCTGTGGTGGAACGAGCGTCCCACTGCTGTCAGGACTGCAGAGTCACTACCTATCTTCCACCATAGACTGAAGACCCATCTCTTCAGGCTACATCTTGACTGTCCCTCCTAAAGACCTTTTCATCCCCACTACCCCCAATAGTTTCTCTACTGTAAATAATAAAGCTATATATATATATATATATATATTTTTTTTTTTTTAGTAAAAGTAATCCTTTTTTTTACTTTTAGAAGTAATCCTTCCTTCTTCTAGCATTGTGACTGCCAATGGCCCCTGGTCCTAACATAGATTTGTTTTTCTTATGAACACTGATGTATAGATGATTCACTTATTTTAGACAAATGTACTTCGCTTTGGATAAAGGCATCTGCTAAATGTCTAAAATGTAAATGTAAACCCTGTTGGCAACATTTCAGGCATTGAAATCAAATTTTCGCTGCAGCAACGTACAGTTAATTTGATAGTGTTTTAATCTGTGTAGGTTTCACTATTATGTAAGAAGGTCTTGGAGGGTTTGATATTAAAAGAAAGAAAAGTTAAAGTGGATGTCCCGCATCTGGCATAGGCTAATCACTTTGATGATAATGCTGTTTACTGAGTCACTCTGAACAACTGCAGTAAGAAACCACATTCACAAATGTATCACAAACGAGATCCTCATTGGTGACAACTGATTGTCAACTTACTCTGTATTCATATTGATTCATTGTTGGAAGAAAAACAACAACCTACACTTGGAATAATACAGTAGTTTTAAAGTGCTAATCATCAGTGCAGGATGGCTCATGACCAATAGGTGGCACACTTGAGTAAGCATCATTGTTCTAGTCTTGCAAGGGAAATGTTGCATGTCAAAATCCTAATGACAATCCTGTTTTAAGTAGCAACTAATAATAATAATACAATTATGGCCAAACCCATCAACAGACTTGACCTGACCACACCAAGATAAGTTTAAAATATTTTATTTGTTTTAAAATATACATCATCAGTTTACAAATTCAGAAAATAATATTAGTACAGGTTTAACAGTCTTTTTTGTAGATTTTTTTTCTTTTTGAAGTAACTTAACAGGAAGAACAAAAGATCACATGGTACAGCTACATGACCATGGAAACTTACCCGCTTACATACAAATCAAAAGGAAATCAACAAAGCCATGAAAGAGCAGACACTGCATCAGGAGTGTGATGAATATGCAACCAAAGAAAACAGAAATGGTGCACTTGTTTCTCAGTATGAGAGAATAATTCGATTGCCCCTCTTAACTCTATGCAAGACTGGTAGACATGGTTGGTGTGAACCCGGCAACAGGACTGGGCTCACAGTTAGGTGAGTCAGTCATCTTAGCACCTGGACAGTCATCTTAATGGCAAAAATAAAGATACCATAAAATGTCCCCAAGAACCAATTGTCCATTCAAACACCCAAAAGAAATGAAGACATCACTTCATGATACTTGAAATTGCACCTGTACCAAATAACAGAAAGTGCTGAAAAAGACTGTAGTAATAGCTGAGGGCATGGATCTCATTCATAGAGATGGCAGAATTCAACTCAATTCAAACACAATTAACTGAGACAGGGTGAATAGGATACATAATGACTCAAAGCCAACGGAGGCCTGTTGATGTGACTACACAGCGAGTACAGTCATGTTAGGGTTCCTGAACCGTGGTGTTACAATGACAACCCTTCTGGGCAGGATGGGTGGGTCAGGCACCTGGGAAACATGTGCATACTGGGGGAACAGTACACATTCAACTCTGAGAGCTCAAAAGGGGGGGGTTTGAAATGCAGGAGAGAAAATAATGACTCCTCCACCTTTGTGAGATAACCAGCCTCTGTTAGGACCTGTCAGCCCCGTTCGAAACGTAATCACAAGAGACGACACTTATCCAATTGTCTGATCTAATGTTTGTCCAAAAGTCCTTCCCCTGTGGATGTTTAATATCTTTAACCACTGTATCAATACTGTCATAACAAGAGAGGCTCCTGAAACTAATAACGGTTTGATGTGCATAGTGCTCATACTAAAGTACACACACAATGAGGGCAAAGACGTGGGCTCTCCGCAAAAAGGTCACGGGAGGGATTAGCACGAACTGTGTTTATTCCGATTCGTCGGATGAAAAGAAAGGAGTGACAGAGCAGACATTTTCCACCATTTCTCAACGACTAAATTAGCTTCGGTATATTCTGAAGCATCCTGGGAAAGTGACCTTGGATCAAAGAAGGAATCTGTCAGACGGCAATGTGTTCAATTATATTCATGAAAGAGGAGTCATTAAAGTTGCAGGAGACCAGATGTAAAAGGCCTATTTATACGCACAGTACATTAGACCTGCAGAGTCTACCCTCTTTCTTCACTTCTATTCATTTTCTATTTGAACAAAAGCCCATCGACCAAGCCTCTGATGAGCCAATGAAATATTTAAATTGTACATTTCCATGTTCAAGACCATGACAGCCTGTTCTTTCTTTATCTTTTTGAGGTATTAGAGACCTATTTTTTCAGGGTAATAAAACATGAATAATTAAGTCATGGGTGGTTACAATTCTATTCATTATGGGCTATTAATAGTACATATACGTATATATAATGAAAACAACAACAACAAAAATGACGTAAACAAAAGAGAAGTGTGTGGTGTGCAGAGGTGGGGGTGGTGTAAATTGTAAGGATTTGGGAGTGCTGCATCTTGGCCTGCCTCACTGAAGAAAACGCCATTGCATTATTCAAGGCCAAGGAGTGCAACAGAAAGCCTGGTGTATATGGAGAGGCTTTTATACGGGGTCTGGGGACTCAACAGTCACCTGAAATATGACCCAGAGGAACCGGCGGCAGCACAGTACTTAACAGAACAATGTTTCCAATTTCCTGATATGTCATGTACTTGTTGGTCTAAGAATAGCCAAGTTAACATGGGTGACTAAAACGACCTCTACATGTACTCATGAGAAGGCGGGCTAGAGAGACATGGTAGGTGGTGGTGTCAGTGTTTCCGGCATACACAACACTGCCGACAGACAGACTTGAAATGATATCACACTGTTATAGATGGTGACATGAACAAACATGCCCAGGTGGGTTGGGGTCTGACACCATGTGCAAATACAGGAGACACAGGTCTGGGTTGAGAACACTGCATGAGGTGCCCTATACAGAAGGCCAATACAGAGCAGCTGCTGAGAGGTGTCAATCGGCTATCAATACCACAGGAGGACTGCCGGAGAGCTGACACCACACCACCTCAGAGCTGGTAAAAAAGGCAACATGCTGACTATGACAGAAATCGAAAACGCAGACTTTTGCCTCAGAAAAAAGCATGATCCTTATTATGAAGTAACCTACAGCACATAGCAAACGACCGACACTCAAGACAGAATGGGACAAAAGTGAGATGGATTACACATAATAATAAAATAAATGTTGGTGAGTACAGACTGCTAGGTGAATCGAATATACTGGACCACATAACATTCCAAAGGAACACACAATCAAATAATTAATCCATAAAATCACAAAAATAATCTCTCGATGATTATTATTCCCTATCCATACAAAAGCATGTGGATGAGAAAAGACCAAAAGTTGAAAATAAATGCGGCATAAATTATGAATACAATCTCGATGAAGGTACTTAGAAAGGGCTATAGTTTGAAACATTTTTGTCAACAGATCTGGGACGGGTTTCCCTAAAGCTTCATAGTGTGAAGTACTTTGTGAAGTCGTTCATAGTACTTTGTGATGTCGTTCATAGTACTTTGTGATGTCGCTCATACAGCGTAGAGCCTTCTGCAATTCAAACGGATTTCGGTGAATATCTTGATTTATCGTGGTCGTGTTATTCGGTTGTAAGTCTGACGTTTATCAATTTCCGGGTCCAAATAAAAACTTCCCTCCACCAGAGTACCAGTGTACAAAAGCGGTAGAATGACAGTTCAATCGTTTTTTAGACTCGGATCTATTCATACAACAAGGGACGCAGCACTTTCCAGTTTTTCCCATATTGTCAGTGTCTTTGAGCCTCGGAAAAGCGCTATACAAATATGATGAATTATTATTATTACTGCGGCATTTCGAAGAGAGCGCCTCAGCCAACGTTGGACCCGGAAAACACGTCACGACTTAACAACCGAATTGAGAAAAAAACGGATGCCCCTTCTTTTTACAGCTCAGCATAAAGTCTACATTTCGGATAAAGCGTTTTGTGTAGGCCGACATGATGAATGGTGAACTGGAACAAAGGCAGACAGATACATTGATAGGTACATATTCATCTACACAAACAGTTAAGTTACAAGATGGTTTGGGAAACACCCGCCAAACTACAGAACACATTAGCTAAGCCCTTCGTTAAGCCCAAGCGCTTGGTGAAGACCCATCATATTGGGGGAAACTCACCCTCGTTGCAAGCATGGGGAGTGGGAACAGCTGACAATCAAATGATTGCAATTCATGAATACAAAAACGTGTCAGATCCTTCTCGTCACAGAGTTTGCGGGTTACAACAGTGGTTCTTTGTGAAACACCAATACGATAATGAAAATACCTTTCCTGTTCAGAGACTTCAATTGTCAAGACATACCAACAGTGCCATTATTCACCAGCGTGCTCAGACCTTGACACTTGCTTTTCCATCAGATGTTGTGAACAACACAGTGGTAGAACTCACCACTCACCACAAACACAATGCTTTGACCTGTACACTGAGGTGATGTTACTCTAAGCCAGAGCCCAGTGAATACTTTCAAAACATGCTTTAAGCCTTTGGATCCTCGGTGCTTGATCCTTCCATTGTTGCACCTCATGTGCAGTAGTAGTGTTTATTTGTTTCTTCAAATGGAAATACATAAATGACGAATTAGTGACAAAGTAATAAATGAACAGTGAAATGATCTTGAATTATACTGTAGGGTCAAGTTACTTATTTTTTTTGTCCCATATCTATTTCCAAAAGATAGTTTCAGAACAATGACGATTATCGGAAATACAGAGCTTTTATCATACATTGTATGATGGAAATACTTGAACAATTCTCCACCATCATCATCTCCAGAGTTGTTTGCATTGAAACATCTGCCTTAAAAATAGTCACTGAAATGAGATTAAATGTCGAAATCAAAAAATTATTTGAATGAACAAATAGTAGAATAATAAATGTGAAAATCATGTAACGACAAAACACCCTCAGACAGAGAGGGATAGGCACTGAGAGTCACTGTGTGTGGAGTCCACCAACACGCAACAATAGAATTCTCTTTTCGAGTGCTTGCCCTCTCCTCCATTCAATTTGTGATGTTATCAGACGCCTGCATGCCAGATCATTTCTCTATGGGGTGGAGAGGGTTGGGAGATCCTTAGAAAAGGAAAAACAAAAGAAAGAGAAGGCAACGACCACAACCATACACTGTTCTACCCAGTTCTGCAAATTGTCAATCATCTCTGGAGATGAGCTGAAAAATGCTGCTTCGTCTGGCTGTCGAACACACACCGGCTGAAATGTTTGAACGCACAGGAAACAACAAGGTATGGCTATATCCTGGAGTTGCCCTCTCTCCTCTCTCAAACGGTTCATTTACTTTAGATTAACTCCTGTAGGACCTTCGAACCGTTCTTTTCTTACTGGAGGAGATTTCAGCTCTAAGTTCACAGTGGCAAGATAGAACGCTGTCGAACCCCCCCCCCCCCCCCCGGATGGACAGCCAAGGTTACACTCAGCTCTTGAACAAGAGTGAATCTCTTCAACACTGTTAGTAGAGAGACAAGAGAAGGGAGTGCGTGTTCCCTAGCCCCCAACCAAACGGGAGTCAGCGTCACGACACAGGGAAGGACCGGTGTGTTTGGTTAAGACAAAAGTCCACAGAGCAGAGAAGTCAAGATGGAGTCGTCGTGTACTGGAGCTGGAGGACAGAGAGAGCTTTCTTCTGAGCCTCAGTCTAGCAGGTTACCGTGCTCCTGCGCCCTGGTCAGGCTGTCCTTGCGGTGCAGGTGGTGGACCCCCATCCTCTTGGCACTCTTCTGAGCTCGGCCGGAGGCGGGGGTGGAAGCGGCGCTGGGTAGAGGAGGGGTTTCCTCCAGGTAGTCCTCCAGCCCTGCCAGGGCCCGGGGGGGGACACCGAGGCCGGGGAAGTCTTGGGGCAGGACGTCCCTCTCCTCGGCCCCCGAGCTGCCCCCGAGCGACCCTGTCTCCTCCGCCAACTCTGTGGCGTTGTCGGCGGCCGGGCTTCCTTCGGCCATGATGGCCGTGTCCCCGCTGGCGTCGTCCTCGTTGTCCCGCGCCGCCGCCGCCGCCGGGTCCTCGCCACCAGTCGTCAGCAGCCGCTCGCTCTCTTCCTGGGAGAAGTCGGCGCTGTACTGCCCCCTCCTGGTGCGGAGGTCCGCGGTGCTGCTGGTGTCCGTGTCCAGGCTGGACTCCCGGCTGGCCGTCCAGCTCCGGGTGGAGGACCCCTCCTCTCCGTCCGAATACGCCCCCCGCGGCGGCCCCCCGCCCTCCCTGTCCGAACCGCCCCCTCCGCCCCCCCCGGACTTAGCGGCACTGGGGGCGGCGGTGCGGGTCACCTGCAGGTCCTTCGCCGTCTCGCTGCTGAAGGAGGTGCGATTGACCAGGGTGCCCTCGGACGAGGGCGCCATCTTCTCCACGAACATGCGCTGCCAGTTGGCCAGGAGGTCTTCCTCCGAGCTGCCCGAGCTGGCGAAGGCGCTGGGGGGCTGCGGGGGGCTGCTGAAGGGGCTGGACTGGCTGGAGGAGTGGTGGTGGAGGAGGAGGAGGGGGTCGGGGAGGGGGTCGTCACCGGCCGCCTCCGACTGAGGGGGCGGGGTGTGTTGGTGGTGGTGGTGGTGGGGGTGGGGGTGGTGGTGGTGGTGGCGCTGCCCCCCCCCGCCCGAGGACGAGGACGCCCCGGAGCGCCACCCCCCGTCGGACACGGAGGGGCTGTTGGGCACGCTGGCGCGCTGCCGCTCCGCCTCCTCGTCGTTCTGCACCAGGCTGAGGGAGATGGCCTGCCGTGTGGCGTAGGTGCAGTTGGGCAGCGGGCTGTTCTTGGGGATCTTCACCTTGTCGTCCGAGGAGAACTCGATCACCTTGCGCCCGGGGTAGAGAGGGTGGGGCGGGGGCGGGACTGGGTAGGGGTTGAGCTTCTCGAACGAAGGAGCGACCCCCCCTCCCCCTCCACCTCCGCCGCCCCCCTCCTCCCCCCCCGACTGGCCGTCCAGGCTGCTCTGGCTCCGGCATGTGCCGTTCTGCTGGAGGAGGAGGAGGTCCTGGCTGCTCTGGGCCGGGGCTCTGCCGTGACCGGGACCTCCGTTCTCTCGCCCGCCCCCTCCTCTTCCTCCTCTTCCTCCTCCTGCTCGTCCCCCTCCCTCGGCCTGAGGCCCCGTCATGTCCACGTGGATGAACACGTCCTCCGCCACGGGCCTCCCCACGCTGCTGCAGGACTGGGCCGAGTTGAGCAGCAGGGGCTCGGGCTTCTCCAGGACGCGGGCGATGACGGAGGTGGGCACCACGTCGGCGGGCGTCAGGCTCAGGGTGTCCGAGTCCTGGAGGGTCTGGCCCTTGTCTGGGAGGCTGCTCTTCATGTGCTTGTTCACCATGTCCTGCAGCTCGTAGGGCAACTGGGAGATAGAGGCAGAGAGAAGAACAACAAACAAAACATTTAATAATTTAAAGGCGATATTAAAAAGATGGGTTTTTAGTCTTGACTTGAACATATTTGTTGAGGTTGCATCCCTAAAGTAAACTGGCAGTGCATTCCACAATTTGAGAATGCAGCCTCACCAAATCTCTTCTTTTGTACATGGTGGTACACAGAGAAAACCAGCGTCAGAAGACCTGAGAGCTCTATTGGGCTGATATGCTGGCAAAAAGGTCTTTCAGATATTCTGGTGCTGTGCCAGTGAGAGCTTTAGAAACGAGCAGAAGGATCTTGAAATCTATGTCTATAAATGTCAGAACTAAAGGCAGTTTGAAGACCGGCGCCTTCTTACACACATCATAGTACTACATTACTGAACAAGTAACTTGGAGGAAACATGTTATTAATAATGAGAATAACCCCCCCCCCCCCCCATCCACCTACAGCGTCTCCAAAAGCACTCCTTTATAAGTAAGGCAGGGATGACTAATCTCTTTTAACCAGCATGCACCAGCACTTGAGGACCTCATACTGGGAGTATTTAGACCATTATGTCAAATGCAATATGCCTTTAGAGTTTTCCCTCTAATAAACGAGTGGAAAAGACACTCTCTCTCTCTCTCTCTCTCTTCTATGCAGGAAACCTGCACATCTTTCTGGGAGAGGAGTGAGTGACTTTAGACTGGCCATTTCTAAGAGCGCTCTGACACATGGCTCTGGCCCCTCTCTGATAGGAGTGACAGGACCAGAGGGCAGCCAGGGCAGACACCTCACTGGTGGATCTGATTGTAGATCAGTGTGAGGGGGGAGGGGAGAGAACAGAGAGGCCATCTTCTAGACGGCCTTCAGTCAACCTCAATCAGAGGGGTGACGGAGGGCGCTCAAGTGGCGTAGCACACTAAAGCACGTACCACGTAATCATTCCTGGATCGATTTCCGACCCTCGACATAATATGATTGAGCAAGTCACCATATTATGATGAGCAAGTCACCCCCCCTCCTCTCTCTCACATATACTTGCTGTCAATCTCTACTGTCTCTATAGCAACAAAGCAGAAATGCCCTAAAAACATATATTTTTTAAAAATATGAAAAATAATTTGTATTCTGGAGAAAAAAAAAAGGTAAAAAAAAAAGTCTCACCTCCTCCAATGGGAAATCGAGAAACACAGAGAAAGAGAGTGAGAGAGTCAAGAGAAACAGGAGCGATCTACGGCCCGCCTGTCATAGACGTACCCTGTGTAAATGGCCGAGGCAGGGTAGGCTTATCGATTTGTGGAAAAATGGGCAGAGAGAATCAGCACTGCCCGATGCTCTAACGATCCTGTCGAGCAACGATCGCCTGTGTCGCTCATTCACTTCCTCTGGTCAGCGGGGCGTGGGGGGGGGGAGGGAGGGATCAATGCCGCAGCGTAGGGCGTCCCAGAACGACCACAACTCCGCCCCGTTGCAGGATTCAACATAACATACAGGTGACCTTTCACTGCCCTTTATCCAGGCAGCTGACACACGCTGGCCAGAGTCACAGGTGAGTCGACAGTCACCCATCCACATACGGTACACACAGAAACTGTACCGGTTTGATCTGCTCAGTGGTTTGATCTCTCTATGATAAGAGTACTAAATCAAAGATATCCACGGTCGGTAGAACAGTACGTCGTCTTCTGTGAGCGATCGTAAGTAAACGTGCCAAAATAAATCCACATACAAAAGCTTACGTGGCGCTAATGTGTGAATGAATTAATAAGAACTGACAGCAGCAGCGTTGAATTCAGTTGTGAATGAGTTGAGCTTTAGCACCTATGCTACAGAACCCTGGCCAGCTCGATTTCTGGGCCCTGGAGTCAATCACAATCACAGCCATGTAAACCCGCAGCATCGATCCAGTGCTGGTAATTTCCATGCTATTGTAAAAAGCTGCTGGCTCGGTGCAAAATTCATCAATTAGCATTAACGGAATAATAGATGGGAGAGTGGGGACGCAATGCCCGGGAGGCAGAAGCGCACAGCTCTGTGCTGTGGCAATCACATGTGCCACAGTGTGAATTGCTCCGTGCCAATATACCCTAGCGATTAGCCTGCGGTACTGGGCTAGCCAACTCCTGCCATACTGCGTTAATTGACCTGTTTCTCCTTAGGCGATCTTCTGAATCCGTCAAATGTCTCATAGAAGCTCCCGCCAGCCTGATACTATCACAGTGGAGATGATTTGTATACACAGGCACGGTTCCGACCCCCCCGGCCGGGAACGGGCTCATCTGGACCCAGGATGACTCAATGCTGCCTGTCAGCCTTCTTCTTCGCTGCTCATGCTTTCACTGCCTTTCCCAGGAGGACTCGGTAACCATGGTTATCCATGTTTTCCTTTTGGTCTGAGGTCTGCCTCAGTCAGTGACATGCCTCCTCCTCCTCCTCCTCCTCTCTCCCTACCTCCTTCCTTTTCTCTTCACGGGTGGTTGTCAGGGGGAAAGTTGTTGCTTCATGGCCATCGCTTCGAAAATCCGAAGAAACCTGTCCTTAGCCTCTGAGGCGTTTGGTTAACTTGTCATTCTGTGCAATTGGACTTGAATCTCAAACCATAAGCATAACGGCCTGACTGCTCTTCTACAAAAACAGCAAGCTCTCTACTTCTACTTTTTAAATTGTATATATCTGTTTCGGGAGCAATTGCCATCAAAACCTGTGGAATGGATATGGGTATATCAGTGCGTGCGAGTGTCATTGAAATAGGTGCTTTGAGCACATTTTACATTTAGGGAGCTGCCCTTGGTGAAGAACATCCAGTTACCAAAGACATTGTCTTTTAATTAACACTCGAGAGCATCTGTCATTTCCCTCAGAGACCTGGGGTTCACTCAGAGACCTGGGGTTCACTCAGACCAGGGGTTCACTCAGACCACTGGGAACACGCTGGTGACAGGACCTGCCTCTCAGTGTCAGCGGTGACTGCGTTCGTCACGACCACCTGTCAAGTACTGAATTACTGCAGGACGGAGAGATAACTCAGCAGAGGTGAATTATACATCCCCTAGAAATAGAGATGAATTATACATCCCCTAAAAATAGAGATGAATTATACATCCCCTAAAAACAGACTTCCACTGCCGGCCCTGCAGCCACAGCCTGGCACATCAGCAGCATGGGCCTCTAGAGACCAGGGTCAGCATCATGGTCCTCTAGAGACCAGGGTCAGCATGGTCTCTAGATGTTCCTCTAGAGACCAGGGTCAGCATCATGGTCCTCTAGAGAGCCAGAGAACGTAGAGAATCCACGTACGTTGATTAGTACGTTTGCGATTAAAAGAAAAGCCTGATTCGAGCAACTCTCGATTGGGATTCAAGCCTCAAGTGATTCCTCGAATTAGACCTAATTCTTCCAAAATAATTTTGAAAACATTATGAAAACAAGCCCGAATGACCTGTAACATTATGAAAACAAGCCTGAATGACCTGTAATCCAGTTTCATGGAATACCCCCCCAGAGAGACAAGGGATTAGACAGCGTTTATATACAAGAAAACTAAAAGGCGGGAGAGGAGAAGCACTATGGGAGCTCTGTGTATCTACAGGCTGCTCTGTGTATCTACAGGCTGCTCTGTGTACCTAGAGACTGCTCTGTGTACCTAGAGACTGCTCTGTGTACCTAGAGACTGCTCTGTGTACCTAGAGACTGCTCTGTGTACCTAGAGACTGCTCTGTTCCTCAAAATCTGTCTCTGACTGACTAGAGGAATCTGATCATTATATTACTGGAACTCTAGTGTATCCAGACTTAAGCGCTACTTATGGTTGTTATTTTCTCTCAATACAACGCTTTCATTTCATCTTGGACTTTGACTGAACACTTAGGCAACAAAACATTCTATCAAGGACAGATCATAGCGTAACACCTTGGTTTCAATTGATTTGTTTAAAACAAGCTCAAGCTCAGAATGTTGTGAAAATGAAAGTCTCATACTCTTCTCTCATTGCTGTGACATTTATTTAACCACCGACGTTTCGACTCGCTAGCCTTCCTCAGGGGAGTGACATGTAAATAAGGCCAAAGTGATATTGATTAGTGCACAGTTTGTCTAGCAGGGTCAGACTGGCAATCAATGTCTTTCTGATACATCCACACAACGTGGAAGTCAACGTGTAAGTGCAGGCCAAAACCTGGGATAAAGCGTCCAGTCAGTGCAACATAGTAATTTTGCCCCTGTTGTATGAAATGTGCTATACAAATAAACTTGCCTTGACTTGCCTATCCCAGTGGAGTGCAAAAACATGATCAAGGTGCTGTAGAACAACTATACTCACGTCTGCAAACTTGTGGTTTCTGAAATGGGACTTATTGCACTTCAACAGCTGCACAGCCAAATTGCAATCCTGCCGGTAGCGCTCCTGTCAGGGAGAAAAATAGACAGGGTGAAAAGGGGAGAGAGTCAGGAGAAAGAAGGACATGTTTAAGAGAGGTGTCATCAACAAGGCCGTTCTCAGACAGCACTCTCACTCACTTTATTCTGCCCCCCAAAAAAACTAGAATCAGTGGTAAACTGGCAACCATTCATAGACTTCATGAGCCACACAGAACAAGACAATATAATTAACGTGTATTTTATGTGTCCAAGAGATATGGCAGTTTGGCTTGTGGAAGAGTTGCATTTATTGACCATCATGACGGGTTATCAGTGATCATGACCTGATATTTAGAGCTCTGTGCACGTTGGAGACTTTCTTAAGCCCAGTTCACATCTAGGATTCACATCTAGGATTCAGTTTTAGAACGTTTTTTGCAGACATTCCAAAGAATCTGGACATTCTGCTGAGACTTGACATGTCAAATCGCTGATGACGCCTTGCAACTACCGTTGCAGGGTAATCCGGACCGCTGCAACTCGAGTTGCGTTGTGAATCCTAGATGTGAACTGGGCTTTAGGTAGCATGTCTGCATATCTCTAAGGTAAGCTAAGGTCCCAAAACAGGTGCATGCTAGTGCTAATGACTATCTTTATGCACACGCGGAGCCTGAATGCACTTCAAATCAGTGAAGACAATGTTGTATTCATTCTGTCAGCCATTCACAGAGCCAAGCACAGTTCATGTGTCAGTCTTAGCACATAATACAGTTATAACCCCTAATATAATACAGTCAACTAGTTTAAAGACACAGTGATTAGGCTACTACCCACATTTAGCTCTTCCAGCTTGTCAATGGTGTTCTTGGCATCCAGGAGCTTGTTGGTGAGCTCCACTATCTCCTGGTCCATGGTCTTCTTGTCCCTCTCCACTTTACGGAGCTGTAGAAGTGGTAAACGCAATGTCAGACAGATCCATGCATCACCCGGACTGGGATGAACCATAGCCAAGCCAGGCTAGTGGTACAGTGGCTCACACACTGGGAGTCTAACACCTGTCCACTGGGAGCAACAGTGACTCCAGCTAACGCCTGTCCCCCCCCCTCCTTCATCCTCTCTGCCTCGCTGACGCAGGGACACACAGGGGCCGCTGCAGTGTAGACGGCTGTCCGCTCAGCTCAGAAGGGTGGTGAGAGGGAAGGAACAACAGAGGAGGTGCAGGAAATGCACTCAATGCAATCAACGGTAAGCTCAAAGAACTCTGGATCTCAGCCTGTTGTCCTGTCATAATGATGTTTCTCCCTGTCTTACTCATTCCCTCAGGCTACCTCTTTGGAACAAAAAGAATTCCTTGAGAGGGCCAGTCGATTGCTTCAGTTAACATCCAGCTCGGGGACTTCTATGATGTACATGATGCACAGTTGATGATGTACGGGACCATGCACAGATGTTTTGGGGGGTAGGGGCTAAGCAAACAAAAAGAGCACTCACCCCACTGACACACACATACACATATGGCTGAACAACTAATCCAGGGTCGTAAAAAGTAAGTAAGTGTTGTTTAATGGTGGTTTCATAATTAAAACAGTGCCTACCTGAGTGATATCATTCACTGTAACTGGGCTGAGGCTGGGTATGCGATGCTTTTCATAACAAGTTGTATTCGGAATATCGGAAGATGAGACGTTCATTCATTGATAGACAAAACCATTTGGAGTGGGGGGGGGGGGGGGTACTTTTTAAATTGATAGTGTGTTTTTTTGTGGATACCACTAGCCTATACATTTCCCTCTTTATATTTGATCGAATTACAATAACAAATGAAGAAAAAATTAAATACAATTAACAACAGCCACAGGAAGGGCACTTATTGACTCTGAGGGCAAAAGGGCAGGGGCTCAAGTCCCCCTTGGGCCCTATCTGTGCACCTGCTTGATAAAGTATCTTTAATAATTTAATAATTTAAATAATTTTGCCATTTAGCAGACGCTTTTATCCAAAGCGACTTACAATTACGAATTACAGGGACATTCCCCCTGGAGTAACTGAGGGCTAAGTGCCTTACCCAAGGGCACACTAGTAGTGGTGTGGCTTCAGGCGGGATTTGAACTCGCAACCTTCCGATCCCAAGTCCAACTCACTATCCACTAGACCACCACTACCCCGTCTTTCAGTACTTTGTAGTGCTGAAGTATGATCAGCGGTCAAGTATGATGTCAGTATGATCTGAGTATCAGGATTCAATAAACAGATTTTCTGAAATGACAAGAGGTAATGTTAGTGATTCATCTAGTACCACTACAGGACATGTTCCTGGTTGGAAGTGGCTACTGTGAGTATTGTTTCAATAACAATTTAGCGCACAAAATGAAGTTGGGAAGGGATTTCCCGCTGTACGTGCAATGTCTGTCAAGTTTAAACTTAATGATGAAAAGACTTCCTATTTAAACCATCCTATTTATAATAATAATATTTATATATTTTTTTGTATAATAATACTTTTATTTAATTATTTAACTTTCTGGACACCCCAGGTCACCTTACAGTAAACTTAAAATACATTAAAAGTACAATTAAAGTCAAGGACATAAAAAAGACATGCAACATGTTCAAACATAATAACATAGGAAACCATCCTATTTAAAAACCATCCTATTTAAAAACCACCCTATTTAAAAACTATCCTATTTAAACCCATCATATTTAAAAACCATCATAAACCACCAATTTAAAATTGGAAAAACAGCACAATCGGCACGTTCTCTTGGAGCAAATAATCCCAAACCCCTGAGCTGGAGAAACTCCAAAGCAATTAAGAGCGCAGGGCTGATCCAGATGCTGCGGTGTCTTGTGCGTGCGTGCATGCATGCGTGTGTGTGTGTGTGTGTGTGTGTGTGTGTGTGTGTGTGTGTGTGTGTGTGTGTTAGCTTGGGCATAAATGAGTGTATTAAGGTTAAGGTTGAACAACAGGATTGTAAATAATTCCACGCATAAAATGCAAATTAAATTAATGTAAATGAATATAAATGATAGTGTTCTATGGTACCTATCATTTGATTAGGTACAATACATTATGTACACAGACATTGTCATAGAAATTATCTTTATAATAACCACCCTGCTTTAAAAGTGGTGGGAGTAATCCTATAAGGGTTCCAGTAATGCTGAAAGATTGACTCCTGAGACGAACTGTCAATCAACAACGTACCACCACGCCCACACCAGCAGAGCGTGCATTTCAAAAGCAGGCGGAGACACGGGGAAAATAATGATTACAAATAATTAGCGATTCGTTTTTCTCACCAGAAAATAAACCAGTGAATTTTTAGATACCCAGGGATGTTTGTAAATACAATTAGAACGAGAAGGAGAACAGAAGAGGGAGTCAGGTGGTGTTTGAGTGGACAGCTTTCATAAAATAACACATTAGCCACTTGTTTCATTTGGAAAATGTAGATGAGATCCTATTAAAAGGAAATCAATCACTTCGGGCAGTGATTGACTCAATTTGGTTGTGTATAGAGAAATGTTCCTGTATGTGTGTGGGTTCAAACCTGAGACTCCTGTTCGCCAGGCTCCACAAATGTGCCACTGACCTCTGCCCATCCCTCTCCCCCAGCTTTCCCCATCTTTGTCGCCCACATACCCTCCTCTGCCCTGGACTGGGGGTTCCAGTACCCGTTTACCAACCAGAAGAACTCAAACTCTACTGGCTATTACACTCACGTCGTTGTCATGGTGAGATGAGAAACATGAAAAACATCCGTAATCCTAACAGAGGTTGGTTGGGTTTGTGGAAATTAGATGACAAAGCAGTGTTTAGAGTTTACAGTGCAGATTTTACAGTTGTGCTTCACGTTTTTAAATGTGGAATTATTTACGAGCGTAACATTTTTTATCGGTCATCTTAACTCTAGGGCTGCAACAACGAATCGATTAAATCGCAAATGTTTTTTTTTTTTAAATCTTTTCCCCCCGCTTTTTTTGTATCCGATTAATCGATTAACCGAAAAATAATCAACAGATTAATCGATTATCAAAATAATCGTTAGTTGCAGCCCTACTTAACTCCATACTCCAGAGAGACCAGTAAGAGAGACCAGTGCAGCGCCTCTCAGAGCTCAACAGCTGATAATGGCCCAGCCCCAGCCCGGTGTTCCCCCTGTCTGTCTGTTTGCCTGGCAACACAATACCAACATCATTACTGCTGTGCACAATATCTTCTTTTCATAGTGTCCATTAACTGGATGTTAACTGAGGCAAGACTCCGCAGTGAGCAGCCCAGGCCAGTTGTGTAACTGGCCATAATGGAGCATTATAGTTATTACACCATGAAAAACTAATCTCTGTGGGGGCTTGCAGTGGGAGAACACAGAACAGAGAAAGGGAGGACGGACAGAGAGAGAGAGAGAGAGAGAGAGAGAGAGAGAGAGAGAGAGAGAGAGAGAGACAGAGACAGAGACAGAGAGAGAGAGAGAGAGAGAGAGAGAGAGATCCAGACTCTTCCTCCTGCTCCATTGCTTGCCATGTCAATAATGAACCAATTATCTTTACGGTTACCGCTCAGCTGGAGGAGGAGAGAAATACACCAGCCAGCTCTTCGTTGTGATGCAGAGCCACAGCTCAACTGGTGCAAAGCCACAGCCATAAAACACCTTACTGATCTCCACACTAAAACACCTTACTGATCTCCACACTGAAACACCTTACTGATCTCCACACTAAAACACCTTACTGATCTCCACACTAAAACACCTTACTGATCTCCACAGCCATAAAACACCTTACTGATCTCCACTAAAACACCTTACTGATCTCCACACTAAAACACCTTACTGATCTCCACACTAAAACACCTTACTGATCTCCACACTAAAACACCTTACTGATCTCCACACTAAAACACCTTACTGATCTCCACACTAAAACACCTTACTGATCTCCACACTAAAACACCTTACTGATCTCCACACTAAAACACCTTACTGATCTCCACACTAAAACACCTTACTGATCTCCACACTAAAACACCTTACTGATCTCCACACTAAAACACCTTACTGATCTCCACAGCCATAAAACACCTTACTGATCTCCACACTAAACCACCTTACTGATCTCCACACTAAAACACCTTACTGATCTCCACACTAAACCACCTTACTGATCTCCACACTAAAACACCTTACTGATCTCCACACTAAAACACCTTACTGATCTCCACACTAAAACACCTTACTGATCTCCACACTAAAACACCTTACTGATCTCCACACTAAAACACCTTACTGATCTCCACACTAAAACACCTTACTGATCTCCACACTAAAACACCTTACTGATCTCCACACTAAAACACCTTACTGATCTCCACAGCAATCCTGCTGCTGCTACCTCACTGCTGCTACCTCACTGCTCTTACTGATCTCCACAGCAATCCTGCTGCTAAGCATTACACGTTTATGGGTAACTAAAAAGAGGAGGCAGAGAGAGAGAAGGGAAGGGAAGAGAGAGTGGGGTGGGGGTGAGGGGGGAACTCAAATAAGACGACTAAAGTTTGAATCACTGGAACACCTAGAAGACAGAAGGCATACCAGTCCCCCTCCTTCATGCACAGGACCTTAACAGAGCTACCACAGAGCTACCACAGGGCCTTAGTAGAGCTACCACAGAGCTACCACAGGGCCTTAGTAGAGCTACCACAGGGCCTTAATAGAGCTACCACAGAGCTACCACAGGGTCTTAGTAGAGCTACCACAGAGCTACCACAGAGCTGCCACAGAGCCTTAGTAGAGCTACCACAGGATGATCTATGACAGGATATCTAGAACAGTTAGACGGGATGGGAGGGGACAGGGAGGGGACAGGACAGGACAGGGAGACTTCCTATTTCAGAGACAGCAAAGCAGACCAGTAATGAAAAAGACAACAGTAATAAATGCAGGGAGGGGTTGAGGAAGATAGGAGAGAGAGAAAGAATGAGAACGCAACTGCATAGACCCAAGATTGACTGACAGCAGCCTGATGAGGAGGACGATGATGATGATGATGATGATGAGACAGCCCCGTCACGAAGCAGCATGGAGAGAGAGGGGAAGAGAGTGAGAGGAACAGAGAGAGAAAGAGAGACAGAGGGATGAAGGTGAGAACAGCAACACCACCACCAACAACAATGCAGAACAAGAGTAGAACATTCGGTGTCTTCTTCATTGGACACCATTGGACACCTTACTTAGTGTGGTAAGCTAATCTCTGTCTGATATGTAGCAAGCTAGCTAGCTATTCTAACGAGCACGTCAGACCGTGTGGAGAGGGGAATTTCATCCTCAGCCGTTAAGTAATGGTCTGCATTTTCAACTACAGCACTTACCAATATCAACAATATTAAATACAGTCATGGCCAAACATATAGGCACTTCTGTCAGATAATGCACCACTTCTCCCAGAAGACTGTTGCAATTACAAACACTTTGGTATTCACATGTTTATTTATTTTGTTTGCATTGGAACAACACAAAAAAGCTGAGGGAAAAAAGCCACATGGGATATCATTCCACACAGAACTTGGACTGGACAAAATGATTGTTTATCATTCAAAATTGTAAGAAATAATTGTATTTCAAGCATGTAATGCTCCTTTAGTTTGTATTTATTCTCAACTGTGGCAAGTTTCAAGGTGTTGGCATTATAGAAATCACACTTGCAACGAATTAAAATGGAAAAAAGTTGTGACAACCTTTGTGTTGTGTGTCTGTGTGTACCACACTGAGCACGGAGAAAAGAAAGAGGAGCAAAGAATTGTCTGAGGATTTGAAAAACTAAATTGTGGAAAAGCATGGACAACCTCAAGGCTACAAGTCCATCTCCAGAGATCTTAATGTTTCTGTGTCCACTGTGCGCAATGTCATCAAGACGCTTTTACAGCCCATGGCACTGTAGCTAACCTCCCTGGACGTGGACGGAAGAGGAAAAAAGATAAGATTGCAACAAAGGATTGTTGGAATGGTAGATAAAAAAAACTCAATCAACTTCCAAACAAATTCAAGCTGACCTGCAGACACAGGGTGAGACACAGGGTACAACAGTGTCAGTGTCAGTGTCAGCTGTCAATCTGAATGAAACGGGACCCTATGTTAGGAGAGCCAGGAGGAGCCCACTGCTGACACATAGACATAATGAAGCCAGACTGGAGTTTGCCAAAACCTACCTGGGAAAGCCTAAATCATTCTGGGAGAATGTCCTATGGACAGATGAGACCAGAATAGAGCTTTCTGGTAAAGCACAATCTTAAAGACTGGCTTATTGCTAATCAGTTGTGTGAGCACTAATTACAATGTTATTCTCAATGTTCCATGTAAATCCTGGTACTGTTTAATACTTGTTCCTTTTACTCTGCACTTGTTATTTATATGCCCTGTATTTGTTATATACGTATATATCCTGTATCTTTTAGATTTAGATGTTGTTCATTGTTCATGTATGTCTTACATGCTTTTTCTGAAAATAATATTGTATATAATGTCTAGTAGGCCTAGTTAGTTAATGAGAGCCTATTGCTATACTGCTCTGATCAATTTGCTTGTATACAATGTTTATTTTTATATTTTTTTAGAGAACGGCTTATGACATCTGGCCACAGGGACAACAGTTGAAAAGTAGCCATTTGGCTAACACTGACTCATTTACCAACTGGTTTATTAATGTGTACCGTCCCCGGTCAACAAATATTGTTGTCAACAAATACGAAACGAGGCCTTCAAAGAAAAGAACCCGGCCCCTACAGTCAGACATGGTGGAGGTTCACAGATGTTTTGGGGTTGCTTTGCTGCTTCTGGCACCTGATGCCTTGAAGTTTGCTTTAGGTCATTGTCCTGTTCTTTGCTAGTGTTCAGATGTGATGATACCATGCACACAGTGTGCAACTGGGAAGGAAGCTGGGGTCTGATCAACCCGGGGTCAGATCGACCCCAGCTGGGCCGCCTGGGCGAGGTTGTCTGATGTTGAAAGACCCGAACCACCCAGTGACCCCAGGCTCCATTACTGATGACGCCTCCCAGAGCATCGGTAGGATGGATCTTTCATCTTGGTCTAGGGCCCAGGGTCAGAGAGCTGGGTCTCTGTCAGTGGTCATGGGTTATCCAGGAGTGACAATGACCCAAATCATACTTCAAAAAGCAAAAGCGCTGGAGAGTTCAGAAGAGTCCAGATGTAAATCCTATAGAACACCTGTGGAGCTGATCTCAAAACAGCAGTTGTGGAAAAGGCACCCTTCAAATGTGAGCGACCTGGAGCAGTTGGCAAAAGAAGAGTGGTCCAGAATGTCTAAGAAACTCATTCATGGTTACAGGAAGCGATTGACTTCAGTTATGTTTTCCAAAGGGTAGTAACAAAAAATTAAGTTAATTCATAGATCATTTTGTCCAGTCCATTTTTGGAGTTCTGTTTGGAATGATATCAGATTTGCCTTTTTTTCCTCAGCTTTTTTGTGTTGTTCCAATGCAAACAAAATAAATAAACATGTGAATATTTTTGTTCATGACGTAATCGAGACAATTGGGCGCAATAACTTCAATACCTAAAGCCGCAATCCATAATTAATTAGACAAAACAAACATCATCCCCGTCACATAAAGGGATGAGGTTGGACACACCACTCTCAAACTCAGTCAGTGAAATCAACACGGGAGTTTTATTATATTTATATGGTATTCTATTAATTATATTAAGATATTTTGAAGCTATACTAAATAGGCTTATATTATACATATATATAGGGTTAAATAATAGGGTACCCAAAATGGCTTCATGAATGAACTGATCGTGACTTCAACACAAATGCAACGGAATTCCCCCATGGCAGAAGGGTTTGAAAACGGGATGTGTTTGGAAAGGTGGAGTGGGCGTGAGCATGTTAGAGGAACAGAGTAATCTCCTGGTCAGAGAAAAGAGATTACCCCATCACCAGGCCGCACATCAGGGACGGGGACAAGGACAGCCACACACATACACACAGCCCCACACACACACACACACACACACACACACACACACACACACACACACACACACACACACACACAGGCCCACAGCTCCCCCCCCCCCCCCACACACCACCTGTTCCACCTGTTCCACCGCAAAGCTCTTAGCGGGAGGCATCAACCACCACCCCCTCCCCCTCCCCCCCATCCGATCAGACCATCTCTCCCTTCTACGGGGCGGCTTTTAGGCTAAAGCTTTTCTCACCCGCAAACTGACATGAAAAGGGAATGTTCAGCCAATTTTCTATTTTTCATGGGAAATCAATACTGTTCTAGCACACGTTTGCTACACACGCACACTCAGGCGAGAGCAGTGCACGTACTATACAGCGACATAGGCGCTTGTCTGTGCACGTTGGAAATGGCTGGCTGCCATGGGGGAAACAGCAGAGCTATGAACCTCCCTCTCCCCCAGGGTTACCATGGACGCGGGTGATGGAACGATTTGGCCTTTGAATAGAGACTATTCCCTTGGAAACTAATCCCTTACAGTACTCTGCACCGCGAAAAAAGCTCTAACCAGAGATCCTGCTGGATAATTGTGGTGTGACAGGTGTGGCATAATGAGAGTGGCGGAGGAGAAGAGGAGAAGAGGAGCGACGCTCTTTAGAAGAGAGGATGAAAAAGCACCTGCATGAGGGATCACATCTGACACTAAATAGCTTCACTAAGCTGAAATACTGAGACACACATTGTCCATTGATCATGTGAACACATTGTCTAGGTAAGAATCAGAGGACAATCCAAAAAAAAACATGAAAAAGGTGAGTGAAATGGCTAATCCTCTTCTCTTACTTCAATTTAGCCACTGAGGTTATGGTGAATGGTATTAGCAGACGGGGATTAGCCATTTCAAAGTTGAAAATGTTATGAGCTCCACCATAACCTAGCAAACACACATTTTAATCACCTATATAAAGCCATCCTACCAGGTGCCAATCACTCACGGCAATTCGCTCAGTATCAGGCAGGTGACCAATCGACTACATCCTTAAAGGTACATACATGACAAAATCCAAAAAGGTAAACAAAATGTTTCATAAAACATATTTCATAATACTCCACACACACAAAAAACACAAAATATCTCATTAATCGATTTTCTTAACCAAACTCAAAAAGGCCTTAAGATGGCTCCAACAGTGAGAGGTGAAAGGTTACCAGGGCGTGAAGTTTCTCCTCCAGGTCTTGGTTGGCTCTCTGCGAGGCGGTGTAGCTGTTCTGCAGTCTGAGGGGGACAGAGACAAGACAAAAAACAAGACGGGTTTCAGTTAACATTCCGGCCAGTACCACATAGAAAGATTAGATAGCCACAGACGCTAGGCGGTTTACAGAGAGTGGAAATGTTCCCAGTGTTCTAGAACATTAGCACTATGGTAATAAGAGAACTCTGAACCCCCAGCTCAACTGCTTTATCTCGCTTCTCGCTTCTCTCTTCTCCACAATCATAGTTCAGATTCGGCTGCTGTCGCTTCATGTGCATCTTGGCTCCGGCTGGCTTGTCATATGAACAAACAAACGGGCCGTATATTCAGAGTTACTGCCGTAATAAGGCACCATATAATGGGCACATTCCGAGGTAAAAAGTAGGCATGCTGTTCTTTTGGCAGTCTTCTGTGTTAGATTAGCTTTTTTTTCACCACGTTTACTTTTTTCTTTTTCTTTTAGAAGCGTGGTAGGAATCCTTTCAGAGCACTTAACGAAACCATCACGACATCGCTGGCGTCGCTTCTCAACAGGTTAGGCGTTCAGCACAAATTACAAGAAAAGCGAGGATCGAGAGGGGGGAAAGGGGTGTTTGAATTAAACCCATTTCAATAAGGCCAATGGCAATTATTTTTCCACTATATCTACTGCCTCCTAAATTGGCTAGATACATGCTTTCTCTCTGAATGAAAAGCTGTGGATTTTATGTAAATGCAATTATGCTGTAAAGATTCAAAAGCCTAAACCAGTGGCATACTGTGCAGGACATATTCAGTTGATACAAATAGCCCTGCAGGCATTAATGTTCTGGAGGGAAAATGCCTCCAAGTCCTGATTGTGCTCAATTACTGTCACAATCACCGCAATCATCATCACCAATCACTCTCACAATGTGATGTAATGGAGTGGATAACAAAGACAAAATATCTAAAGACGTTAGCCACCGCCAGGACGTTGTACAAAAGGGTCCTAAGTATGAAGGCCATGGTGGACCTCCAGCACGAACTTTACCTCCGGCTTTCAATAAAAAACCTTGTCAACAAAATTGCACTTCTGAAGTTTATCGAAACGTCCAAATCATATGCACATCAACAACCAGTTGTTTTTTTGCGGATGACGAAAATCGTCGTTGCTCAGGGTGCGAACCTTTCTCTGCCCTTTTCACAGCTGTCGTTTGATGTCTGGATGCACGTTGTGGCCACGGTCTCGCCAAATCGCGTCTGTCAGACAGGTCTGGGACTCGCCATAGTCACATTTGGATCAGACTGATGTCAGATCAGTATGTCCCCACTCCGCAGGTGGACGAGCATGCGTTGTATTCTGATCTCTTTTATTAAGCAAAGTCACATGAGCGCAGAGAGAAAATAGCAGACAAAAAGCAAAAAGACCCTTCCTGTCAGAGGGGCAAGCATTATATATCTGTTTCCTGCCTGATGATGTCCCTATTCTTGCTTGACCAATCAGAATCAGGAAGGGAAGCTTTGCTCCAGAGCCAGATTCCTCAGCATGCAGAAAGACTGTGTGTGTGTGTGTGTGTGTGTGTGTGTGTGTGCGTGTATACGCGTGTGTGCTCGTGTGTGTGTGCGTGAGTGAGTGAGTGTTCATCTGTCCATGCAAATGCCAACATGTTATAAGCCTAGCCTCTGGCACAATGGCCAATTGATAGATCCATCGATAGAGCGATATTATTGCAAACAGAACACACACTGGTGTAACCTTGTCCTGATGACCCTAGGACTCTGAATAGCTCTCGTGATGTCCAGTGTGTATGGACGTTGTGATTTACACTCCAAACACCTGGCTAGGAAAAGAACGTTAAAATCCCTCATCACAGTCCTCAAATACAGCTAACACCCTCACTGCCCTCTCTCAGCCTACCTCAAATACAGCTAACACCCCTCACTACCCTCTCAGCCTACCTCAAATACAGCTAACACCCCTCACTGCCCTCTCAGCCCCCCTCTAATACAGCTAACACCCTCACTGCCCTCTCAGCCTACCTCAAATACAGCTAACACCCTCACTGCCCTCTCAGCCTACCTCAAATACAGCTAACACCCTCACTGCCCTCTCAGCCCCCCTCAAATACAGCTAACACCCTCACTGCCCTCTCAGCCCCCCTCAAATACAGCTAACACCCTCACTGCCCTCTCAGCCTACCTCAAATACAGCTAACACCCTCACTGCCCTCTCTCAGCCTACCTCAAATACAGCGAACACCCTCACTGCCCTCTCAGTCCACCTCAAATACAGCTAACACCCTCACTGCCCTCTCTCAGCCCCCCTGAAATACAGCTAACACCCTCACTACCCTCTCAGTCCACCTCAAATACAGCTAACACCCTCACTGCCCTCTCTCAGTCCACCTCAAATACAGCTAACACCCTCACTGCCCTCTCAGCCCCCCTCAAATACAGCTAACACCCTCACTGCCCTCTCTCAGCCCACCCTCATCCCCCAATCATCAGAAAGGCGTCCCCGCCATTCAACCGGTTGATTTCCGTCGCTTTGCCACAATCCAGAATTAATAAACACCAATCATAATAAACACATCAATGAGACTGCAGGCCATGTGGAAGAGCTCAGAGAAGAGAGAGAGACTGACTAGCGCTGATAGGACGCTAAATGAACAGAGCCACTTCAAGTCACTTGAAGATTTCCCACCGAAAAAGTCAGATTGAACAGTTTGACAGATGCATACAAATTAAATCAAGTCCTAAGAGAGGAAGTCAAAATGTGAGGGTTGTTCCTGGGTTGGGGTACATTTTATATATTATATCTGTATATCTATCTATCTATCTATATGTTACAGTACATGTGGGAATACAGTACATGTGGGAAAACTAGGGTTAGGGTTAGGTGCTAGGGTGACTTGGTACATGCTGGCATGTCTAACCCTAACCCTAACCTTAACCCTAACCTTAACCCTAGCACCTAACCCTACGCCTAGTTTTCCCACATGTACCGTATTCCCACATGTACCGTAACATATATACTAAATCGTAATCATAATTACTACAATTAGCTTTTTCATTCCCAAAGCCTTTTCCCCACACAGACATCTGTACCCCAAAAGCATTTGTGTGACTTTGTTGTGTGCTGGATGATAAACAGATACAACACACATTCATTATGATGCTAATCTGAAGCAACTGAAGCATTATCTTCACTGAGGCTGCGTTGAGATGTGTGATCTAGGACAGGACGTACAGATGGGCCACCACATGCCGTATAGGACCCTCATTCTTAGATTCATGATGGAAAAACTCTGGGGATAATTCAATGCGACTGCCGACACAGAGCCAAAACCAGTAAGAGACGCCGCTTGATTGGAGATAAACCACCATGATTGCTTTTGAATTCCACACACACAGGGGATTTCAAACAACCTGCCATAAGGGTTTCCTTCGAATCAGACTTAACTACTTTTTACATTCCTAGAGCTGGAACCCCAAACAGCTAAAGGCAGTCGTCGTCGTTCCCCCCCCCCCCCCCCCCCCTACACTCATGTTGACAGCAAAACAAATACATAAAATAAAATGACAGATTTACATCAAAACAATAGGAAATGCCTCGAGCGTAAATACAAATGGACGCAACAAATTAAAGATGAAAATGATCATTTGGTTGTTTGGAGAAAAAGAATATCACTAGAATGCAGATACGGGGGAAATGGGTTGCCGAGTTCTCTTGAACTCACTGACTGCCAAAGAACTCCAGAACACTCCCCACCTAGGGTCAAGTGTTCTATGTGGTCGGTGTTTACCTAGCAACAATACTTTGATACAAAATGAAGCATCATCATAAATGACGCATTTTTGGGTGAGTAAAGTCAGCCCACTCCAGCGATAGCTGCGTGTCCTCGTTTCTGTGGAGCGGTTTGAGCAGAAGTGCTGCTGTGCCCTCAGTGTGGTGTGGAAACTCATTGATCATTACCGTGCCACTTCATAATTGCATTACCTTTACAGTCTCATTACAGAGAGTCTCTGAGAGTTTCTCGTCTCATTAAAAGATGGATTTATGCATACCCTGGACCCACTACACCATTGTCATGTTGTTGCCCACTTTCTTTTTTCAAACCTGCAATCGGGCAGACGCATTAAAAGTGTTACAACGGCAGACTCTTCTGCTAACAAGTTTTAAAGTGTACTGGACTTTTTTGAAGAAAAAAAAAAACATTCTTCATTCAACACGATCTGACGAGCTACAGCGAGTACACAGCTGGGAGTCGCTCTGCCTTTTACTTGAATGTGGACTCAGCGAGATGATATAACCACGGGAGGACTTCTGAGATGTTTCAGATGCGCCCAAGCAAGATGTTACACTCCTACCCTTAAAAACACACAGCGAGCCTCAACTTCAGCGGCGCGTGTGCGTTTCATTTCGGCGCCCGCGTTAACGGCTTAAAGCAGCCACGCGGCGCGCGTGACGCGCGTCTCACGCTGGCTGCCGCGGCACGCCATCTAGAGATTAGGAGTCCCGCCTATTTTTTCCCGCGTGCCGCGCGCGTCGCGGGCGAAACTCGATGTACGAAGACAGGGCTGGCGGTAGCAGCTCCGCAGTTAGAGCCACAGAAGAAAAAACGTGAACAGTGTGGAAGCCGCAACAGTTCCGCCACGCACGTGCGCTGCTGAGGTAGACGCTTGCTGTCTGTTTGAGGGGTTAGTGATTCTATAGGGGACAACATGACAAATGGCAGACAAAAAAAGCTCGGTGAGTGAATTGTATTACATTTTTGTTCGAGTTCTCTCTTCCGTAAGTCTCCCCGCTGTTTTGTGGCTTCATATCGATGAGTCTACCTTTAGGAATCAACTTGACTGACGCGAGTAGATGGATATAAGGAGAGTCCATTGATTTCTCGAGTAAGAGCTGGTCGGTGGGTTGCAGGTGTATCACCAGGGAACACAGAATAATAAATGGCTGTAAAATCCTTGCTGCTGCTGCTGATGCTTAAGGGGTTTCGAAGGAACCAGACCGCTCTATCACAAGACCTCTAATAAACCCCGTCGTCGGAATGGGAAAAAAACAAACAACTAAATAATCAGTTGACTCGCTAGGCACAGCTCTGTTGGTGTTGCACGACCATAAGTCAGCACTTTCTCTCTTTCTGTCTCTTTGAATCAATTCAGAAAAGGACTTGAGGGAAAGCGGCGGTAGAGGATGGCGTTGTGTCTAGCGAGAGCTGACAGAAGGAGTGTGACAGGGACATGAAGACAACTCGGGATGAGTCGTCTGAAAAACAACTGGATGAACTGTACATAAACAGCATTCACTTCCTGACATACAAGAATGGTATTGTGACAGAAACTTCACTTATTTATATCCAGCCCTCACTTATGGGTCTATTCACGTAGGCTACACAGAATGTTGAGCCTCTGGATAGCTTATTATGTAACACCGACTGTTGTGTTCATGTACCGGTATTTATGACGTAATGTGTCATCTCACGGAGGTGTGTCCTCACAGGTGTTGCCTATTCAATCAAACCTACCTGTCTATTTAATGGCTGACATGCACCATTGTGTTTGTAAGACTTGACAAAGGCTACGGCCGAAACCGTTAATAAATATAGACTTTTTGCATCTGGAACGAGAGTGTGCGGCTTCTACTTTATCCTTTAGAAACTTAACTAACATTTTGGGGCCACACCATACATGAAGTTGCCCTAGATCTGCGTAGTAAATACTCTATGAACTAAACTGCTGTTAAACAGAACATTAGTAGTTGCATAGTAATGGAGTGTTATTACAGTGTTATTACACAAAGAAGTAAGGATTGTTTTCCTGTGTATGAACACAAACCACCCATCACCACATACAGTACCATGTGATAACCACATACAGTACCATGTGATCACCACATACAGTACCATGTGATCACCACAGTACTATGTAAGAACAAGGGGTGCAACGGTTCACAAAAACTTCGGTTCGGTACGTACCTCGGTTTTTAAGTCAGTAAGTAAGTACGTTTTTTTGCATGTGTAGTACAACGCTGCATTTGTTCGGTTCACACACAAACCAAACCGAAAGACCTGTACCGAAGATTTCGCTACGAATACGTGAACCGTTACACCCCTAGTAATAACACAGGTGTTTCAAAGCTGGTACTAGTCACTACAGCATTAATACTACACAAGTACAGGAGCAACCTCATTCCGATTATACGGTACTTAGATACCTAGTCTCACACAACCATACCTCTAAATCTACGTTCTCACACCTCTTTCGGAGGTCCGGAAACGTTTCTCTTAGCTGATCTGGCTAGGATCGAACTGGACGGAGCAATGGGAGAATGTTCTTGCAATTTCATTGGATGTTACATTCCAAGAACACTTTCCCCACATGCCCGTAGAACGGTTGCTTGTTGTTATGTGTGTCTTCTTTTACGACCGGGGGAGGATTATTTAGCAGAGAAGATGTTGCCTACGCTAGCTTGTGACATTGAAGAAAATGAAAGAAAACATGGAAAAAAAAGAATTCTCTTTTCTTGAGCTGTGCCCGAGCATGGTATTTTATCGGTTTATCGGTTTGTGGCGTAGCTACTTTCTGCGAAGGATTTCACCAGGCGTTCTGAAGTAGGAAGACCTGGTCTCAACCAGGTTACACCTCATGTTACCTCACCCCAACCCCCCACAACGCTCTGCAACAGATAACTCAACATGCACCGGTGGTTTGACAGAACGAAGGTAACAGCGAGATTCATAATCAGACGGCTAAGCTCTCATTAATTCAACGGCTTTGATCAGATTCATTAAAAATGGATTGCCAGGGAAGGTTTTCATTTCATCTTTCTCTGTTGAAACATGTGCTGGAGAGGAGGTAGCATGGTGTGTGGTATAAGAGGAGGTAGCATGGTGTGAGCTATAAGAGGAGGTACATGGTGTGAGGTATAAGAGGAGGTACATGGTGTGCATGCCTTTTTCCTGCTGTCCCCCGCTGGATATTTCGATGCAAATGAAGCATGATGCGTATCGAAGTGCCGCTTTATATTTGACCGTTTCATCGATGCAATTTTATCATTGCATATTAGACATACCGCAGATCCTGCGATCTCCACAAATGCAAATTCCTCTGTCCACGCAGCCTGGAATGCACGGTAATCATCGTCTTTTTTTCTTTTTGCCATCTTTCTCGTTACAAGGGTTGAAGCGTATAAGCTAGTTCACTATCTGATCAAATTGTTTTTTATTTATTCACCTTTACAACGACCTCTGACACTCTCGCGAGACATTGGTTCCCGACCCGACCCACGGGTCCCGTGAAGAGTCCCGTGAAATTTAACTTCAAAACTCATTTCTGTTTACTTTAAAATGACACAGTATTATTACGCAATATCACAAGTATTTTAAAATCAGTTCCAAACAGAAATTGTTTTTTCAACTTTTTTTATTTTATTTTACTTTTCAACCCAATTGTCTGAGAGACATATGCCGTCACCGGAAGAGCCATATATGGCTCGCGAGCCATAGGTTCCCGACCGCTGGTATAGACTATGGTCATTTGACCCCCGAGGCGGCTCTTATAGCTGGTAAAAAAAGTCACCTGCGGAACTTGTCTCTCATCTTCTCCAGGTCGTCGCGCGTGCGGCCCATCTCCGCCTGCATGTAGTGGCGGCTGGTCTCGAACTCCGTCTCCATGGCCTCCATCTTGTGGGTGGTGTGGGAGAGGCGTCTTCGCAGGTCTTCATTCTGCTGCTGCAGGATCCTGGGAGGGGGGAGGGGGGGCAACACACGCAGAGCAGGTGATAAGACACACAATATGTGACACCAGCTGGTGAAATCATAAACCAAGTAAAAAAAAAATAGTTTACATAGTCTGAAACTACAGATTGTCAGCTTTCGAATGATGTGTCATACATTGAAATCGGAAAAAGATTCAAGACGACAGGCGTATTTGAATGTTGGTGCAACTACGTGTGGAACACACAGGTGTTACTACACCGACACAGGCAGACAGACAGACAGACAGAGAGAGAGAGAGAAAGAGAGAGAGAGAGAGAGAGAGAGAGAGAGAGAGAGAGAGAGAGCCACGAGCCCAACATGCTTCAGCCACAGAACTTGATCGGACCGTGATCGGTCAGTAATGACTCATTTTTAAGCGTTCGAAAAAAGAATAAATACCGTAAAAAAATAGCGAAGGGTGAAAATGAGAACACTACTCGGGGTATGAGAGGGAGAAAAAAAAATACTAAATATGGGTATGAGAGAGAGAGAGTTGGTGGTTTGCAGGTGTACGTATGGGTGAGTGTGTATAAATGACTCTTTTGTGTATTGTGTATTTGAGTGGACGAGTGAATTGTCATGTGTTTGCACACAAGGGTACAAGAGACAGAGAGAATGTGCGTGTGTGTGCGTGTGTGTATGCGTCTGCATGTGTGTGTTTGTGTGTGTGTGTATGCGTCTGTGTGTGTGCGTGTGTGTGTTTGTGTGTGTGTGTATGCGTCTGCGTGTGTTTGTGTGGGTGTGTATGCGTCTGCGTGTGTGTGTTTGTGTGGGTGTATGTATGCGTCTGCGTGTGTGTGTTTGTGTGGGTGTGTATGTGTCTGCGTGTGTGTGTTTGTGTGTGTGTTTGTGTGGGTGAGTATGCGTCTGTGTGTGTGCTTGTGTGTTTGTGTGGGTGTGTGTATGCGTCTGCGTGTACGTGTGTGCGTGCACGCCTGTCCCTCGGGTGGATGGCTGTGTCATGATTCGGTCGTCCGGGGTCCGCCTGCAGAGTTTAATGGGAGCAGCTGTCTTGTATGTCGGGGGGGAAGGGGGGGGGGGAGCAGCTGCCATGGGGACAGGACACATCTGCTGGCTGCCAGAACCCACCAGCCCAGCGTCCCTGGTCCTGTCACTACGCAGCGTACCGTGCTGCCTCCGCCCGCCTGGCCTGGTGCTGCACACACACACACCCACCTCGTTTAAAAACCAACTGTGTTTTCTCTCTCTGAAACAATCTGCCTCCTCAGATAGACTTTTATACCCTGGAGAAACACACCACCAGTTAGCAGTAGTGAGACCACAGAGGAGTCATGTGACTGACCCATCCAATCATCTGAATGAGCGACCCAACAGATTGCTAAAGAAGAAAACGCTAGGAGGGAGGAGAGGAGGAGGGAGAGGGAAGAGATAGAAAATGTGTTTTGGGCGAAGACAAAAGCAGTTCACAGCCCTGTCGGCTGTGGCATTACGAGGCCAAGTTTCCTGACCGAGAAGGCTCAGGTGAGGTAGCGAAGGCCAGGTAAATAATAATAACAATAATAATAATAACTTTTATTTGTATAGCACTTTCCCTGCAAACGTTGCAGCTCAAAGTGCTTTAGATTTTAGATCTTTTAAATGATTGGGCTGGGGACACTCACAACATTAGATTAGATTCATCCTTTTTGTCATTGCAGAGTACAACAAAATGTTTTGGGTCTTTTTTCTCTAGGCACAGGGTCAGCCATAGTCAGCGCCCCTGGAGCAATTAGGGGTTAAGTGCCTTGCTTCCCCTGCCGTACCATGAATCATTGATGTTCCTTTTATATACTTGATTCTGTTTTGGAGCAGGTGGTTGATTGGTAGTCTGGCGTGCGCACGCGTGTACGTGTATTATACCTTCCCTCTTCTTCCTCTTTCTTTGAGGCAGTGCCTTGCTCAA
Organism: Nansenia antarctica; assembly: GCF_963989245.1. Taxonomy (NCBI): domain Eukaryota; kingdom Metazoa; phylum Chordata; class Actinopteri; order Argentiniformes; family Microstomatidae; genus Nansenia; species Nansenia antarctica. The sequence goes on from NC_137674.1 coordinate 18,433,282, forward strand.
GGGCACAAGGGCAGCGGTAGGCACCTTAGATATGATGCCATCGTCAGTGCCCCTGGAGCGTTTAGGGGTTAAGTGCCTTGCTCAAGGGCAGTGGTAGGCACCTTAGATATGACGCCAGCAACCCTGCCCAGTCACCAGCTCACATGAGCTGCCCTGCACTCCCCTCCTGAGGCGGCGATCGAACCAGCGACTTTCCGATTGCTAGCCAGCCGCTCTAACCTCTAGGCTACTTGCCCCCCCCCCCCCAACATCCAGGTGCTCAGCCCTCTGACAGATCATGACAGGATGTGGAATCAAATAAGTCCCAGCGCAACTGTCCCTTCTCGGCTTTCAGCCACAGCAAACCACAGCACATCAACCCCCCCCCCCCAACATAACAGCTTGCAGATACTAAATCTTTAATCGAAAGAAGGTCTCACCCCCGACACCCCCTAAGGAAGAAGGGGGAGCCCTCTTCACCAGGTCTAGGAAGGTCTCTGGTTCGATCCCCGCCTCAGGAGGGAGCTGCACGTGAGCCGGTGACTGGGCAGGGTTGCTGGCATCATATCTAAGAGGCTTACTGCAGCCGATGTGCCCTTGAGCAAGGCACTTAACCCCTAAACGCTCCAGGGGCACTGACGATGGCATCATATCTAAGGTGCCTACCGCTGCCCTTGTGGCCTTGAGCAAGGCACTGCCTCAAAGAAAGAAGGAAGAAGAGGGAAGGTAATAATACACATACACGCGTGCGCACGCCAGACTACCAATCAAACCTGCCCCAAAACAGAATCAAGTTTATAAAAGGAACATCAATGATTCATGGTACGGCAGGGGAGGCAGCGGAGGCCAATGTTTTATTCTATAAATACACCCAGGATCTCTTCCAAGGCGCCGGGGCTGAGTAATGGACAGGAAATAGGTACTTGGCACAGTCAGAGGGCTACCGACCGTCACGGTTGACTTGGGTGTTTGTGTGTCTACATGCACATATGTTCATAGCTGATAATGACATGGAACATGTCAAACGCTCAGGCCTATTGAAATGTGAAATGTCAGAGTAGGAATGTGTGTGTGTGTGGATAAGAGACCAGGCTTATGTCTTGGGTAAAGCATCGCTAAGACAACCTAATCCATCACATTGCACTGGGTAAATAGAAGCTGTGAGGATTCTTTTTTTTTTACGAGTTATGGAACTATGATTGGTGAGTAAAACCCAAATGCCAGCTAGCAACTACATTTGAAGAACAGTATCTAGTATCTGTACCTTCCAATCAGAAGCTAGGATGCTTTAGCACTTGAGTGCAACAGCAAAGTGAGCATGTCAAAGGCATAAAAAGGTGCCCCGACAATTCCAGTATCTGGTACCTGAGTGCAGAGAGGTTTACTTAAGGGATGTGTTACTAAGAGCTCTGACAACCTGGCAGGCACATTGAAATGCTCTACGGGAGCCCAGACACAGGAGAGGGGGGGGGGGGGCAGAGGCACATTGGGGGGAAATAACTGCGATAAGAGAAAATAGTCGTTCTCAAACTCTCAAAAAGTAATTTGAAAGAGCGAGATTGGAAAATGCATTTTCAATTTACTTGTAAAAACACATTGGCAGAGGTTCTGGGGTTTTAACATGAATTCGATTTTGTCTGGTCTTAGGTGAGATAGATACGTAGGGTGTGTGTGTGTGTGTGTGTGCGTGTGTGCGTGCGTGCGTGCGTGTGTGTGCGTGTGCATGCGATGATGCTGAAAGTGTGATGATTAGCAGTAAACAAACAAACAAAATAAAGGATTTCCAGGACAGGAAAAAAAAAAAAAAATGTTAAAAAAGCCCAACAACACATATTGCATTATGGGCAATAACAAAGACAATGGGCACCAGTTCACATATGACAGAACTAACCCAAGCATTGAAACAAAGTCAACACTGATATGACTTAAAGACATCTTAAAGACATCCTTAAGAGGAGGAGGAGGAGGAGAGGGAGGAGGAGGAAGAGGAGGAGGAGGAAGAGGAGGAGGAAGAGGAGGAGGAAGAGGAGGAGGGGGAGGAGGGGGAGAAGAAGGAGGGGGAGGAGGGGGAGAAGGAGGAGGAGGGGGAGGAGGAGGAGGAGGGGAAGGAGGGGGAGGAGGAGGAGGAGGAGGAGGAGGAGGAAGAGGAAGAGGAGGAGGAAGAGGGAGAAGGGAGGGCGATCTGTCTATCAGTGAAATTGATGGACCATCCTTTTCACAGATATACACACGATGCGACGACATTCGCTCCTCTGCAGCATAACCAGGGGCCGACCGGCAAGGACTCCAGTCACATTCCCTAACAAATCTCTGCTTAGCACCGAGGAGCGAGACCGAGCTCTGACAATGGAGGCTTGTGCCTTGAGGAATTTCAGGGGCAAAGAGTGGGCGGTAGTCATTACGGCAGCACTCAGCACCAGGTCCGGTAGTAGTCAGTCAGACACTGGGCATCTTTCAGAATCATTCAGCGTCCCACACTCCATCCCACACAGAGGCATCTAGGCCAATCAATTCATTTTCCCTGTGCCAGAAAGCAACTTACGCTTCCATTGACCACTATGCCTGTGATTCAGCAGCTGCTGCTGCTGCGTGAGCTGCGATTCGTTTAACACTGACACTGCAGGCCGGTGGTGGTGCTTAGAGCGTAGCTTAGCTCATGGCCTTCCACCGAGGCAGGGCGAAGCAAACTAAGTTCATACAAGAGTGTTCTGAAGCTGAGCTTAAAAGAATAGCTCACACTTGTTCTTAAGATAGAATCTTCCATGTTGTCAATCCAGGTGGCTTTTAGGTGCGTAGACCTATCATCAGTGGCGGACTCAGACTGTTTGAAGGTCAGGGGCGAAAAGAAAAAAAGGGCACCTACTGCACAACATGGGACCCCATCAGTGCACATGGTTAAGTTTAGACCACTGGAAGGGCAGCCAATAGGGCACATCCTCTAATTTTGCCACTCAAAAGGGCACTTTAGTGCGACGTTTTTTCCACTCGAAAGGGCTTTTTTGGCAGTCAAAAGGGCACTTGAGACATTTTTCAACCGTGGGGGCACCAGGAGGGGCGGTCGCCCCCCCTGCCCCCCCGAGTCCGCCAGTGCCTATCATTGTTGTTTAACGATGTCAACCACTCCGAACCTCCTATAGCAGGAGTGCTAATATGTTTAGGTTTTTATGTCTCCAGAAGTTTGACAAAAAAAAGAATGTCTTCTGTGGTGTCTTGTAACAACACTGAGCTTCGGTGACAACGTCTGAGTTGTGACTTGCAAAAGTCGAACTAGGATCATTGGGATTCCGTGAGAATCTCGCAAAGTAATTCATTGTGTAGTTCAATGTGTGAAACCACAAATTCGGGGTGAGATTCAAAACAAAGTAGAAAATAATATACATTTTCTGAAAAATGTCATTAATTTGTAATGCTTATCCTGTAATATGCCCAAGCACCGCTTCAGAAGATCTGCATAATCACCGGTTACTTTAGAATGTCTACTAGGCCATTTGGTGCTTTTTTGAGTAGTAAGCAACTTACCCGGTTTTCCAGCCACTCTATCAGCGAGCTGAACCAGCAGGCTGGTGGACTTAATAAGTAAACCAAGATAAGCACTTCAAAAAAACATATGGATCCATATATATACATATCGTTAGCCTCATAGCATAATTGTCATGCTTCACTTGTGGTCAGCCGAGCCATCTTTGTATGTAGTGTCAAAAATGCCTAAGATGTCAAAGAGATGACTTGGGCAGATAGTGATTTTGGTTTTTGATAGGCTCATGGCATAGGGCAATAACGCACAATGAATCAGCAGTGTTAGGAGAGTAGAGTTAGGCAGATATCTCAATTTGGCCAAAATATGACAATTATGCTACGAGGCTAACAATATAAAAAAGAAAAGAAAAAAGAAATCCAAATAGTGAATCCCGTTAAACGTAAAAACACGCACCGTCACACTTGAGCTATTTAATAGTATTTATCAGAGTCCTGGGATTCCTGTGGGAGAGGAGATAGAACGGAAGAGCGAGGAAGCACTGACAGCGGTAAAAGGCTTCAGCCACGATTATAAATAGTGATTTTATAAACAGTTCTGTTACTGGCGGCTCCCAGGGAGCTCACAACTTTGACTTGTCATCAGCTGCCCGTGTGACACCAGCAGGTGCGGCGCATTTCACAGTCCAGAGCAGCTAGGACTCCCTGGAGGGTCCGCCACAGAGACGCCACGGAGCACGCCGGGTCGCTTTCAGCACAGGGAGGACAGCAGAGGGGCGGCAGGCCTGGATTGGTGCGGATAGAAGGAATGACAGGTGTAGGCGCCTAGCAACAAGCTCCTCCCCCCCACCCCACCCCTTCGTAGCAGCCATCCCACCATGCCACACAGCATGAGCCTGGTCTGTTGTAACTTTATAGGTTACATGATGGATTGACAGTTAAAAGAGATTGATCAATATGTTACATGATTGATTGACAGTTAAAAGAGATTGATTAATATGTTACATGATGGATTGACAGTTAAAAGAGATTGATCAATATGTTACATGATTGATTGACTGTTAAAAGAAATGGATTCATATGTTACATAATTGATTGACAGTTAAGAGTTATTATTTATCGTTAAGACAGTTATTAAAAAGAAGTAGCCTACATTTCTGTTGTATTAGCTAAGAATGGGTAGAACTGCAGGTTCCTGAATGCCTTGCAGCAAGACGTCATATAAGTTGACAGTTTGTAGCTCGTTTTATTGAAAAGAAAGTGATCACAAGTGTATGTCTGCAGATTTGTATATAAAGAACCTTTCACTTGATATCACCAGTCCTAGCCATCATTTCAGAAGGTAGAAATACTACATAGTCATCATTCCCCATTTGTTTTTTTAATTTCAATTCATAATTGTGTTTCCTTAAGAGGGGGGGGACATTAGTAGACACAGCATGACTGTGAAAAACTAAAGTTATAGTAACCCAAGTTACAAAGCTTCCAAAGCTAACTTGGGTGAACTCTATGTTTTATTTTGGCTGTTATGCTAGGTCTACTGTGTTTTTTCTTGACGTCCATGGTAGCATGGTGTCTTGTATATCATCTCAGTCAGATCTTGGTAAGATCATGGAACAAGGATCCTTCAAGATCCTTCAAAACATAATGAATGACCTTACAAGATCTTTAAGGATCCTAGAAGAGCCAAGATAGAAAGATCTTGAAGGATCTTACAACATAATAAAGGATCTCGTAAAGATCATTGAATATCTTGTCAGTGAAATAATGTCATTTGATAATGTTAGTACATATGCCAGCATCTATAACAGCGGACACCAAACCGAGGTAACTGCTGGTTGGGGACTAGCCAAATCAAACTAACTTCTAACATTTTTATTTTGGAGTAAGACAAACATTTTGGCATAGCCCACTATCTAGTTGTTGGGTCGTCACAGGAAATGTTTGTGGCGAGACCCTGATCAAAAGATGAAACTGATGACATTTTGGTGATGGCGAATTTCTTATTGTAAGCGCTCTGTGACAAAATGTGATTCATGGTGCCCTGTCCCCTACACCCCAGTCCAGGAGGTTGTCACTGTCTGTATCTGAGATACTCCTTCTCTCCAGGAAGTGTCTAGACAGGAGCAGCTGGGGCTCCTGGGCAGGGCTGGCTGTGGCGATGTCTAGACGCCAACCTTGCTGTCTCCTAGAAGCACTACCCACTACCCAGGAGTCCAGCTTCCCACACAGTGAAGAGAGAGCTACGTTCACACTGTGGGTGTCTCCACATTTGGCTGAAAGACGGAGAGGCAGATTAACATCGAAGAAAACCCCAGCAGAACACACAAGCTACGCTGACGTAGGACATCCGTTTTAGCGTATCAAACTTTGTCAAATGTGGGGGGTTTCATTCTGTGGCTGAAGCATTTCAAATCAAATTCAAAAGGTTATATCAAGACAGATTATTGTATAATGCATTAAAGATCCACTCACTTGATCCTATCTGCATCTGATAAGGAGTCCTGGAATAAAGAACAAAAAAAAAGCATGTCAATTTAGGAAAAGTGGATATATAGGCAACAAAATGAATATTGTTTTACTGGCCATTATTACTGGCTTTTAGCCTATTTCCTTTAAAGAATGAAGCATTGTCAGGCCAGCATGGGCATGACACCCCCTCTCATGACACTCTCACACTGATCGAAGGAGGCTTTCAAGGTACAAAACAACTTATATTGACGTTGTTTGTTGGCTTTTAGTGTCAGACTCATCGTGAGCAACCAGGGGAGTATTCTAACATGATGCATCTCTGCACAGGTCAATAAGCACACATCATAGAGCTATTAAATCAATGTGACAGCCCTCGTCATTCTGCCAAATATAAAGCCATCTTTCTTTCTTTTTTTTGAGAAAGGGTGCCTACACATACAGTGAAGAGGCAGTTAGTTAACACCTCTGTATTTAAAAGCATCATACCATAATATTATATCATATCATTATCATGTTTGTAGGCTGTAATTGCACTGTGAAACAGAAAGGCAGAGCAATTGACATCACAAGGTTGTAAGTTTTCTTACTTATTCAAGCCACCTTCAGTTCCGAATGAAGAATGATCTATTTAACGTCTATTTTTAATATAGTGAGAGTTGTAGCTAAGCAACCCTCAGCATGATCAATTACCTCTCAATACGAGTGGCAACAAAAAAAACTAAATCCAATTACTTCTTCTCTGGAAGACAGACAACAATGGCTGGAGAAGTGGGGGAGAAAGTAACCACTCCAGCTCACATACCTTGATCTGTGATAAAATAGAAAAAGAGCTGGCTTGTGATACTGTCGTCACTTTTTCCACCTCAGAGTGAGGAGTCTGGGGCCCGTATCTGCTAGGCGTGGGTTTATCCACAGTGTCCTTGTGCTGTGCCCTGATCTCCTGCTGTGAGGGCTGGTGCTGTTGTGGATGGTGATGATGAAGATGATGGACTCCCTGCCGGGTCCTGTCCTCCCATTCTGACTCGCTGCTGTGGCGGGAGTCGTATCCTTCGTATCCTCCTCCCCCCAGACGGTGGAGGGGGTGGACCGGCCCCTCGGCCTTGGGCCTAGCCCCCGGTGGCCCCCGGTGGGGGTCCGACTCCGACCTGTGCTTCTCTGACTCCTGGTCCGAGCCGAGGACATCGGAGGTCTTGAGGGAGAGAGGAGGGCTCTCCTCCCTCTCCTTCCTGAGGCGCCGGTCCGCCGCTGCGGCCCAGTCGTCCCAGGGCCGGCTCCTCTCGGACCTCCTCTCCCCTCCTCTCTCCTTCGGGCCGGACGCCCGGAGAGGGCTCTGTAGCCTTGGCTGGGTCTGGGTCTGGTTCTGGTTCTGGTTCCCTTTCCCCGGCCTCGTTGTCGTCTCCGGCTGCTTGCCGCCTCCGCCGAGCATCTGCAGACTGGCCGGAGTCATGACTCGGTAGGTGATCTCGTCCAGGAAGTGAGAGAACTTGAGTTTCTCTTCCAGCTTCTGGATCTTCCACTTCGGGGTTGCGGCAGAGCCGGGGGACGAGAAGGTGGAGGATGTGGTCGTTGTGGCTGCCTGGCCACGCGAGGAGGAGGTCTTGCCCGGATCCGGCCTCTCGTTCTCCCTGTCCAGAGATCTGGGGCTCCGGGGCGTCCGGCCTCGCCCTCCTCCACCTCGCCCTCGGCTCTGGCCCAACATCTCGGCCGACTTCGACTTCCGGAGGTTCTCTTGGCCGCGCGCGTCCAGGTGGTTGGGCTGCTTGAGGATGCTCTTGGGAGGGAGGAGGGGGGCCGGCATCCGGAAGGCCGATTCCTCTCGGGGCGCCAGGATCTCGGCCTTCTCCTTGAAGAACAGCGAGCGCTGTTCCAGGCTGCCGGGGGGGCGACCTCCTCCCCGCTGGGAAGAACCGCCCTCGGAGCTGGGGAGGTCCTCGTACCTCTCGGAGAGAGCCAGCACCACCTCGCTGCGACTCAGGAAGTGGTTCGTCCCGCGCTGCTGCTGCCGCCGCGCTTCGACCGCGCTACCGGCCGCGCTACCGGCCGCCACGTGAGTGAAGATGCGCTGAGGGGGCAGGGCGGTGAGGTCCAGGCTGGACAGGCTGGAGACGTCCAGCTCGCTGTCGTCAGAGCCCAGAGACCAAGAGGAGGAGAACGCAGCGTCGCATTTAGGGTAGTAGGGGTCTGCGAACCGGGTCCGCTGACTAACTGAGGTGTGGTTCGGGAGGTGAATTACCTGGCCGGGGTCGGGCGGACCTGCTGGGCCCGCAGCGTAGGGAGACGCGGACGCCGTGCTCCCCCCACCGCTGAGGTCATCCTGGAACACGGGCAGGCTGTGGCGGGTCTCGCGGTGTTGCGGGGGGGCCTTGCGGTAAGGCTTCCTGGCCGGGGCGGCGCTTGTCATTGTCGGCGAGCCTCAGAGTCCCTCCGTCGGTGCGGTGCGGAACGTTCCAGGTTATTCCTGTCAGGAGACAAGCAGTTAGACACCAGCACCGACACTGAGCCCTACCCTGAGCCCTGCCCTGTGCAAAAAGCCAGCTGTGACGGTCTGTGTCCAGTACGTTTGTATGTACGTCTCTCTCTCTCGCTCGCTCTCTCTCTCTCGCTCTCTCTCTCGCTCTCTCTCTCGCTCTCTCTCTCGCTCTCTCTCTCGCTCTCACTCACTCACTCACTCACTCTCTCTCTCTCAAAGTGACCGCAACAAATAAAAGTGGTTACAATCGATACGCTTTGATGAGAGCAGGGGCGGCCTGCTGCAGACTGCCAGAGCGCCAAAAAAAAAAAAAAAAAAAAAACGAATAGAAAAACAATTTGTGATGCCGCTTCAAATAAACATCAAGCGTGTCAATTTCTGTGTAGTGATGTGGAGGGCCTCTCAGAGAATACACCTCCTCATGCGTGCCAGGAGAGGCATGTACAGAGAGAGGCGCACGAGAGAGGGAGGCGCATGCGTGCGTGGGGTCAGGTTGAGCAAACGAGTGAGAGAGGAAAATCTAAGCATGCCCTGAAGCTAGTGATTGATTACTAAGCAGAAGTATGTTTCCAATAGTGGCTAGAGGTTTCGAATGTGAAATATGGCCAATTATTTGGTTCGCTCCCAAAATCTCAAGCTAAACAATAAGAACGAATCTTATTTATCAACACACAAGTATGAGGTTGAAAAAAGGTTACCCGCTACACAGGGCCTATCGTCATAGCGACATCAGTCTACTGTATGTAAATGACTGGAAAGCTTCAAGCTGAAGCAGAGGAGGGCGGGTCAGTCACGTGCACTCTGATTGATGACTCCGCTTATGCTGAGTCATTCCCTCGGCCGTGTGGATCCAACGAGTGGAGAAACTTCAGACAGGCTGTCCCGCTCGCCAGCACAGATAAGGAAACTGGACTCTTATGATCCTCAGGCCAAGCGAGCCACAGAGATCTGTTCTTGTCTATCTTCTACATGATTGAATAGATTAGATACAACAAGGTTTGGTTGAAGCTTTTGCCCTTTTCTTTTTAATCCCTAAAGGAAAAACATTCGGAGATAAACGGGGAGGATAAGGGAGAGTTATAGTGGGAATTACAGACCCTGGCCAAGGCCTCACCAGAGGTCTGCCTCTCATGGACTCCCTCCGTTCGGAAGAGTGCACATGACTGGATCGAGGCCTGAGGGGGCCAGTGGCTGACAGTCATTGATCGCTCCATCTCTTTCCCGGGTCACACATGCCCCCCGTCCCCTGTCCCATGTGCTCTCTGGTGTCCCATTCACAGAGAGCGGTGGTGTTCATCATGTTGCTATTTTTACAGCTTGTGTGATCCCCCCTCTGACTGGTGGAATGGGAAAATAAAAGGTGGGGGGGGGGGGGACTGGTGTGTCACAGCGGAATTGCCAAGAAAGATCAATGATATCAGCGGGGGAGGGGGGGGGGGGGATATGGTCCAAACTAGTGTGTGATGTGAAAGGGCCCGATTATCTCTTTTAGGTACATTTTAGCTAACTGTCATCTGGCCATCCAGGTTCTCTTGCTAACTAGTGGTTTACTCTGCCTCTATTTCTGTGGATGGTAGTCTCTGACACATTCACGCCTACCTCCTGGAGAGAGTTCCTGATCTGTGGGACCGGCGTTCTTTCCAATAATGGCTTCCTTGACAACTTTTTGGTCTTCATGTTGACAAACACCAATAACAGACGCCAAAGAAAAACGCAAAGCCTAGAATCAATACTAGGTATTGACAGCTCTCTTATACGTGAAAGTATAAACGCACTTACTGTAATGCCAAAGCAAATTCCTATATGTGTATGCATAATGGCAATAAACGTTATCTGAATCTGAATCTGAATCTGAATTCTTGTGTCTCCATGTTCCATTTGAGTTTCAGAGTTCCTAGAGCAGTCGCCTCCAGTACCCCCCAAAGTCCTGCAGACCAGAGCTTTGAGGAGGAGGTGCACAGTATGAAGTTTGCTATGTACGCTTTTACTGTGTGATGTTATTTTATCTTTTTTAGGAAGCCTTTTTATAACTGGCGAGGGACTATGGATGAAAATTTGCCTTCCGGCTAAATCTGCCGTATTTATATTTTTATGTTAATTAATATGCATTGTCCCTTTAGAAATAAAATAAACATAAACATAAACAGTTCTCATCTGCATAGGAATGCCTGGTGACCCAATAAATATAGAGATATATTTTTTTGCTACAAATATTTTTCTAGATGTTTCTAAGAAGGAAGATCTTAATCCAGATTGGCATACATCAAATGAAACCCTATTGGCACACAGGGTCACTGAAACAATCTGATCAATGAAACATGTGGATACTCAAAGCCATGCTCTACCTCTGCATTACCAATAGGAGACCGTCTCTTCAGCTTAGCTTATGTTCACCCAGTGCCTCCTAAGTGTTTGTGAGGGTCTGTGGAATCGACGACCATTAAGAAAGCCAATTAAGGCAGGATTCCTGTCACTTTAAAGCACTGCAGGTCTTTACAGAAACGCCATTACCAGCTGTGCCACCGCTTATCCCAAATGACAGCACACAGCGGAAAATGGCATTATGATTGTGCAGAGTTTGCCGCACTTGGAGATGGCGGTATGTGTGTGTGACAGGGTGTCAGGCTGTGTTCCATCAGTCGTGTAAGGATCTCTCTCTGCCAGCTCTCTCTCTCTCTCTCTCTCTGCTCTCAGAGTCACTCACACAGAGGGGGGTCTCTGTAAACATGGCAGCATTTTTGCTGCAATCTTTTGTGGTGCACAGGAAACTAGCGTGTTAATTAAATTCTCTTGTGGATTATCCCTGCAGAGCACTTTACTTCAAAGCCTTGTTATAGAAGCACCTTTCCATTATGACAAATATACAATATAAATTCAAGTGTTGTACATAATGGTGGACTACCAGTTATTGCAAGGGTTGTTGATGATAGCCATTGTCTAAAACACGTGTCAAACTCTAGGCCGAATGCCCGGCAGCTAATTTCATGTGGCCCTCGAGAGCTGGCAAAGGATATCATTTGCTTATAATACAATTCTATGCCGCTTTACAAAAGGCAAGGCAAGGCAGTCTATGCAAGGCAAGGCAGTCTATGCAAGGCAAGGCAGTCTATGCAGTTGCTTATGGCCTCAACCACTAGAGGGCGCTACACTTTTGTGACGTAGCTCAAGCTACCATCCATCAATCAAAAACCGCCCAGAAGGTTAAACAAAGTTCATGTTTGTGTGATGGTAAAAAAATAAATAAAAAGAACTTAATTATTCACTTGAAAATGTTGATCTTTGATGGATGAGTAATAATGAGGGTCTCGTAATCTCTTAAATTCTAACATTATATATAGATATAATAACACAGAGAAATGTGAGTGTGTGCCCACATACAGTATTTCTGTGTCTACGTATATGCATATAAACCCCTCAAAAAAAGTTCGGAAACGCTTTTTTGGTTGATTATTCCTCCCCTTTAATACTACCAATTGGTATTGTATTTTATATTGTTGGAAAGCCTGATTAGTCAACTTTACCACGAGGTACAACTTGTAAGGATCATGCATTCGTGGAATGAGCAACACAGCTAAACGTGTGGGTAGCGGCCCAAAAATATTTGCCAAAATCCCCTATATTCTTCTGTTGGTATTCACTCTCGTTTTGAGTTGCTTGGTGGATTGGATGATTGCACTCTCCCACAGTAATAAGGAAAAAACAACACATATTGGCCATTTTTACACTTTATTAATTTTACATTGTCAGGGACCTCAGTAGTGTGTGGAAGATCCATACGCAGTCACAACAGCTTGGCACCTCCTCCTCATGCTGGTCACCAGCCTGGTCACACACTGCTGTGGGACAGCATCCATTCCTCAACTAGGATTTGCCGCAAGTCAGCCAACATGGTTGCGTTGGTCACTCTGGCACGTCCCAAGCTGATCCCACAAGTGTTCAATTGGGTTGAGGTCTGGACTCACGGCAGGCCATTCCACCCTCTCCACTCCCAAATGGACTGGAGGTGCTCTGTGATGATCCTGGCTCTGTGGGGGCGAGCGTTGTCATCATGGAGGATGGAGTTAGGTCCCAGATTCTGGAGATAATGGGATCGCCACTGGCCCCAGAATATCATTCCTGTCAATTAGGTGCCATTCCGGTGCCAGTCACACACCTGTGACTGACATACACCTGCCAGCACTTGAAGCTCAAAACGAGAGTGAATACCAACAGAAGAATATTGCAGGGGATTTTGGTAAAATTCTTTGGGCCACTACCCACACGTTTAGCTGTGTTACTCATTCCATGAATGTATGATCCTTACAAGTTGTACCTCATTGTAAAGGTGACCAATCAGGCTTTCCAACGATATAAAATACAATTAAAGGGGAGGAATAATCAACCAAAAAAGCGTTTCCAAACTTTTTTTTAGGGGTTTATATCGACGCACAAGCATGTGTTTTTGTTACCGAATTTTTATAATAGTTGTACACTTAAATGCACACGTGCTTTGAGTTGCATCCATGTACGAAAGGCGCTATATAAATAAAGTTTCACTTCACTTAAATGCAGTGGCGGACTCAGGCTGTTTGAAGGGCAAGAACGAAAAGAAAAAAAGCGCACCTACTGCACAACATGGGACCCCATCAGTGCACATGGTCAAGTTTAGACCATTGGAAGGACAGCCAATAGGGCACATCCTCTAATTTTGCCACTCAAAAGAGCACTTTAGTGCGACGTTTTTCAACTGTGGGGGCACATGGTCAAGTTTAGACCATTGGAGGGACACCAATAGGGCACGCAGTGTTTCCTCTATATGCATTTATTGGTGGCGGGCCGCCACGAAATAATTTCCTCCGCCACTAATTGATTCAGACAGTCCACTTTGATTCAGGCTGCGCAGAAAGGCAGCGAGTTATTATGACCGGAGAACAGAAAAAAAGCAGATTGAAGCTAGATTTAGGCCGCTTCCAGACCTACATTTCGTTACGATTTAGGGCGTAGTTATTTACAATATGTTACAATGTTGCAATTAACCTCGTCGTTTGTGTTCGCACTGCAATCGAGACTGAATCAGATAGCGAGGCGACGCGCTTTCAAAACAGTTTTGTGATTGGTCCGAATGTCTGTGTGTGTGTGTAATGCGCGTTCCGCATGTTCCGCTGCAGCTGTAGGATATATTGGTATTTGATCACCTTGTAGGAGTGACGGCAATAACAGGACGATCTAGTCGTTTTGCCGGTAGAAAAACAATCATGTGCGCTTTATTCTCACTCTCTGCATGTGTACTGACAACAACAACATTCATTCATCTCCATCCCACTTATATCACGTCATATCACCCGCTAAGCAGCATGGGTGATGTAGTAAACATAAACATATAACAATGCTTTATACAAGGCTGGAACGCCGTGAATTATGAATACTTTGCTCGCTAACGAGCGGACACTACAACTTTCTATATAAAATCACCTGCTCGGCTTTAATGACTTAACCGCTATTTAAGAAATTATAATTGTTGCCACCCTGTAGTTTTTGGTGAAACTTCGTCTTTGTTTTGAGCGCCAGTGCGCGTTTTATGCGCGTGCACGCGGAAAAAAAAATCGCACGACAGATAGCCGCTCCGCCACTAATGTGAAAACTCCTAGAGGAAACACTGGATCAGGGCTGTTTGGTTCCTCCACTTGGAGCCATTTCTGTGGTAAACTACTTTAACTGGACTGTAAAAAGCACCAAAGCACGACCATACCCAAAGTCTGAAGTATTCCAGCGTTGTCCTCATCCACAGGTTCTTAAGCCATAGGCATTCTGAAACACACAAAGGATAGGACATAAAAGCACATTGTAAGTGTATTATTATTATTATTATGATTATTATTACGGTATTATTAAGGTTTTGTACATGTGCTGTGTGGTGGATGTGTGACCTGTCATTCCAGCCTGCAGCACCAGGGGACTCAGACACCTGAGACAATCCTACAAACCCTTTGTGTGCATCTGTCACTAACTACAGTTGTTTGAAATGGTGCATGGCCCGATAAAAACTGTAAAATAGTTTTACATTTATTTTCCGATTCTGGAATTCAGTTTTATTGTTCCCAATTTCTGGGATGTTCAGTTTAACTCAAAGTTCAGGGGTGCAAACTGGTGATGGCCCAAAAAGGTGACACTTAGCGCTAGCACTAATGGTGTTAAATAGATATAGCTAGCACTAACGGTGGTCTAACAATGATGCATGTGTAAGTAGCGGCAGCCCTGACCTTAACACCTGCAGGATTACTTCGAAAACAGTTTACTGTGACTGTGTTCCCCACGCTGTCTGGAATTGTACCTAGCTCCCTGAAGCTAAAAGTTATTTAAACAGCAGCAGAGTTTAGCAGACAGGGAGATTAGTTCGCTTGCCCTTCCCCACCCAAAATATTTTTTGGGTAGATCTACACAATTCACATGGATGACATATTTTGAGATAAAAACGGCTAATTTAGCAGAAAGGTGACAAGTTTGCACCCCTGAAAGTTACACTTGGAATCATATAATGATGACAGACTAATTGCTAGCTAGCTAGCTAGATAACATGTAAACATTAGCTAGTTAACATGTACACATTAGCTAGTTAACAGCAAAGAGAGAGGCCAGGGCAGGCTGAGATGTGACACCAACTTAATTAGTAATAACTTAATTAAAAGGTGAGTTTCTAATTCAGACTTCGATATTGAACTTGAAATGATCAGGTTCACCCATTTTGACTAGAAGATGTATTCTATAGTCTTCTGTTCTGCTAGGTTCATTCCATTGGCCTGCCCTCCAGCCCTGACTGTTGGTCTACAGAGAACCCTATACGTGCCCCAGCCTGACCTCGCTGTCTCTCATAGCACCCTTGTATGTGTGTGTGTGTGTGTGTGTGTGTGTGTGTGTGTGTGTGTGTGTGTGTGTGTGTGTGTGTGTGTGTGTGGTGAAAAGGTTGCACAAATGACCAAAAAGCTTCTTTAAAAAAAAGAAAAAAGGTGTGTAGATGGAGGCTCACAGGACTGGCACTTAGGCATGTTCACTGTCAAGTGAAAGTTGACACAGAGAGAGAGTTCTCAGGTGGGTCGCCTCTGGCCACAGGAGGATCCAGCTAGCCTTCCAAAAGGTGCATGTTGTGAAGATTAGAATACCAATATTTCCCTGTCGCATTTGCACTAACTAATCATAACGTACGTGTGTCTGTATCTGTCTTTCTTAGTTTGTGTCATTTTAGTGAGCCAAGAAGTGAAGAAGAGAAGAACCCAGAGAAGAAGTCAATTGTGACAAATTGTGCAGCTTTAATAAAAGTATTTTCCCCCTCAGTATGTAGGTAATTATAGATAATGAGTTTGTGTGTAGTGTCTAGCTTGGGTTATGTGTGTAGGTGTCATTTTGGTATGAATTTCTCTCATCCATAAATGCAGGCTAGCTAGGGTTGGGGTTAATAAATAGGTTAGCCACCATAGACGAAGTTCACCGTGTGTGAGCTAGACAGACATTTCCCCTGCTCATTACTGTGCACAATGTACTGTATGTACTTAGGCCTCCAGAGCCCTTCGGCAGACACCAAGGCCGCAATTACACTGCCAGGTAGAAGTGACACAATTCAGATTGTTTGGCTCATAAGTGGCACAGATCAGATATCGTTAGCCTCATAGCATAATTGCGTAAGTCATATTTTGGCATCTGCCTAACTCCATTCTCCTAACACTGCTGATTCACTGTACATTATTGCCTATGCCATCAGCCTATCAGAATGCTTGTTACATTCCAAAATCACCATCTGCCCAAGTCGTCTCTTTGACATAGGCATTTTTGACACTACAAAGATGGCTCGGCTGACCACAAGTGAAGCATGACTTAGGTAATTATGCTACGAGGCTAACGATATGTAACATGAACGTATTTGTAAAAAAAAAAGCACACTGAATCTGATACTGAACTCATTCTGTTATTGTCCAAATTATGTTATTCAGT
The DNA here is from genome assembly GCF_963989245.1 of Nansenia antarctica. NCBI lineage: Eukaryota > Metazoa > Chordata > Actinopteri > Argentiniformes > Microstomatidae > Nansenia > Nansenia antarctica. The sequence continues at coordinate 18,449,639 of NC_137674.1, forward strand.
ATGCTTTTCCCGCATCACGGGATTATTGGAACTTAATGGTAGCAATTATAAACAACAGTTTACAAGGCCTACCAAAACAAGGGTGGCCTCTGTTTCATTAGAGTATAGTACTGTGAGTGTTCAGCATTCACAGAACTGTGAAAGGTTAGCATTCACAGAACTACTTGTAAAGGATACGGAGACCTATGTAACATGAATACCAAGATAAAACAACACATTTAATTGCTTTACTAGGGCTTCCTGCCGCCTTCTCAGCACTCTGAGTTTTATTTGCCTTGAGCTGATACCATACAATATTTATTCAGTGTTAAAGTGGTATCTTCTGATGTGGATAAGGAAGCCTTGCATGGAGATGTGGCAGAGAATAACCAATGTGAGTCCTGTGGCCACCAGCCATGCGTGACAGTCAGCTGGTCGGGCCCTGGAACACAGGCTCACACACACACACACACAGATGTACATATGCACGGACACACACTTCAAACCGTCCTGTGTCTCACACGCAAACACGAACGCACGCACGCAAACACTACGCACGCACGCACACAGACACAGACACACATGCATATGCACAAGGGTGCTATGAGAGACAGCGAGGTCAGGATGGGGCACGTATAGGGTTCTCTGTAGACCAACAGTCAGGGCTGGAGGGCAGGCCAATGGAATGAATCTAGCAGAACAGAAGACTATAGAATACATCTTCTAGTCCAAATGGGTGAACCTGATCATTTCAAGTTCAATATCGAAGTCTGAATTAGAAACTCACCTTTTTAAAGCTTGAAGTCTATTGGCAATCTCTGGGCCAATGACTGTAGTTACTGCCAAAGTGAATGACTACTGAGGTATTTATGTTGCACATAATCTGTGCTCCCCCTGCTGTTGTGTTTAATTTCTGCCTGTTTTGTCATCCCCACTGCTGAGAGAAATGCTCCTTTAGACCTGTGGGCCTGGATTTGGTTGATTGAGCATTCGGACTTGTTACACAAAGTTTGATTGATTGATAGTGCAGCCGTTTTGGTTCGATTACAGCTTAATAACAGTTTGCGCTGATCTTATAATTGTGTGGGTTTTAATAGGGAGATGGATGCTAATGGCTGCTGTTACTTACTGTACAATCTGAATTGGTTCTGTAAAAAAAAGCTGGATCATTTTTAAAACTTAAAATTAACAAATGTTCCCGCAGTGTCTTTTTCGCCAAGAGCACCTGTGCCTCCTAAATTGACAACGTTTTAATTCCTGGCATATCTTAACACTTACCAGAAGCTGTGTTAACGGAATGTATAATGAGTGAAACTGGAACGCTAACATTTTAAAACATGTTTAACAGTGTCATTGAACGCTCAAGTAGCCTACTGCCAAAAACCAATTTAGTTTATTTCGTACACATAAAAGTTGCCATAACACATTTGCTCTTGAATGATTTATTTAGCTTGCACCTTCACAGTTCCAGATGCATACTGTATATGAGCCAAACCCGGGCAGTGTGGAGGTTGGAGAGAGAGGTGAGGGTGGTGTGTGGTGCTCCATTATTAACAAGCACCTGGACCAGGCCATGGTGTGGTCTACAGGGCCGTGTTCAGGCTTGTTTGGGCTAATCTTGAATAATTTAACGGAGGTAGACCGGCTACGGTTCATATAACCAAGCCGGTGGAAAGAAAAGGTCATTATTATTCCAGGGACAGAGTCTGGGCGGGAATAATAAGCCTAGTCATTGTGTTACAGTCAAGCATACTGGCTTGGTGAAAACCTGCGCGCCTCTCCTTTTTCATTTCATCTCATTATTGGGTAGCAATCATGAGACAAAAAGGGAGCTTTCATCTAAGGAAACTGGAGACTGTAATATATTACAACACTTTTGTATCAATGAATAAAATAAAACATGTTCAAAACAGCATAGCTTGAAAAATCACGGAAGAATATTCCAGACAGCAGGGGTAAACATAAATGTTACTGGCAGTGAACAAAACAGCAAGCATGACTAGAGTGCAGAGGAGAAAACCAACGTGTACCCCCAGTATAAGAACAAGAACGACCGTGGGCACGTTCCGTTATGAAAGGACGAAATAGACACCAAGGACCAGGAGTAATGGACAAGTAACCTATAGACTAACATGTATGTGTGAGGGCAGGACGGGGAGGGAGAGAGAAAAAGCAGAGAAAGAACGAGAGAGAAAGAGCGAGAGAGGTCAGGAGGAAAAAGCAGGAGGACAGAATCCAGAATGAACGAGCAGCCCCTCACCTTCTGAACGTATGCCGCCACGAGCTCTAGACTCATCGCTCCCGGTGCGTCCCCAGGCTCTGAGAAACTCAATCCAGCAGCCGACGTCCTTCCTCCACTTCTCTTCCTCCTTCCCGTCCTCCTCCTCCCTCCCTTGGCATACGAACCAGCCGGGGGCCAACCAATAACCTGAAACAAAAGCAGGTGGGTGGAAAAACACGGCCGGGCGTCAATAACCTCCGAGCTGTCAATCTCCTCAGACTCCTGAGACGCGGTGAGAACCCGGACAAAGACAGGACTCGGGGGACAGACGGTTTGTGAAAGTCTCGTACAGGAGTCTGTTTCGTTCTCTTAGTCTTTAACGTGCACTTACGCTGTCTGTCTGACAGCTGGCACGTGGCTTCCACTTTCTCCTCGGAACGGGCCTAAATAATTTGCTGCGTTGAAATTATGAGGAGATAGATAGCGCAGTGTTCCAAGGACGATGACAAGCTACTGTTAGACAAAACAATTCATTTTGTTTTTTAATTTTAGACAGATGCTGCAATTAGAGAAATATACCCCCCCAAAACTGTTTAAAAGTATTTAATGGACATGTGGGAACTACTTGTCAACATGTTTGGTGCGTTATCTGTCCAGTTGAGGGTCGCTCAACTCTGCTGAAGAGTGTTGTTGTTATAAGAAGTGAACCTGACCTGAAAGTGAACTTTCTACCCAAGTTTTCGATTCAATTGTTTCAGTTCAATTGTTTTGATCTGATGGGAGTGCTGGAAACATAATTCAATGTTCTACATGCATGTCAGTCAAGACCGTCTTATTTGTAGGCTAGCATTTAGCAGCCAAAAGTCAGCTGGCCCGGCGATAGCCAGAAAGTATGCGGTATGATTGGTCAAACAAGGCTAGGTTAGAAATGTATCAAAGTTGAATCAATATAACATGTTGAAAAGTGGCGACATTGAAAATGTTTCAACAACCTAAAAACACAACCTCAAATTCTAAACGTCAGCAAACATTGTATCTTCTCTTCACAGAGTCAAAGTGATGATCATACAATCTTAATAAGTGGGTTATAACTGTAAAACTGATTCAAAGACTCGCTATACACTAATAACCAACTGTCTTCAAAATAATTGTAAACCTTTTACAAACCCCCAAAATTATAGCCAACCTTCAACCGTACAAAAAATATGAGGCTAGCTCCCAAACCGTTTATCTGTGTGTGGACAATGGCGGAGCACAGTGGTTTCAAGAGCATTCGCACAACGACCCTGCAAGTGCATGGCAAAACACCCTCAACCAAGCAATCAGAACTTGACTCAATAGCCTGGATTCATTAGGCTTTAGCACCTCTCATTTGGACAAAGAAACACAATAGAACCTGTGGCGGCTTTTTAAGTTTTACCTCTCGCACTCAAAATGTAGATTGTCTTTCAGGTGGACGTGAAGAAGTGGGTGTCCTTTGTTCAGGGAGACGATACAATGAACCCAGTTATCAGACAGCTGAGACATCTACAGCTTGGCCATAAACAGCATCAAGGGAAAATGTCTGGGAACATTTCTCACGACAGGGCACTATCCTCTCTACACTGCATGTAACAGGATGAATGTGCGACGGTCATGCAGTACACAAAGAGAGTGGAGATGTGGGTGCATCTGTATAATGCAGGTGGGAGTGACAAGGACATCTGCAAATCCATTAAAGCATCAACCATACACTACAAGACTGAACAAACGTGTTTCAGTCATACTGGATGTAAATAGTAAAGAGGGATGTGATTAATCTGTAATGCTTTGTGTAAGAAACGGAAGGGAAAATGCGATCATACACATGGCTCAATCTGCACGGAGATGAGATGCAGCTTTGTAATAATCAGCTTTTTTTCCGGCTCTATTGAAAACACTGTATTGAAATCATCAGTCCATCCTTCAACATGAACAGAACTGCCAAGAGGACTCCTCCCCTCCCTGATGCAAAGCAGTGTGTCACCTCACACCAATGACACACTCCTACCACACAATCTGACTTGGTCGACACACAAAAAGCCCTGTGGCGTCCAATCCCATCATCGCTCCTGTGTTCTCTGTGGAATATCACAGTCTGACACACACGCACAAGTGTACACACAGACAGACAGACAGAAAGACACAGACAGACGGCCGGCCAGCCAGCCAGCCAGACCTTGACGAAGGAAGGAGGGTGTGGTCGTGGACCCTGCGCGGTGGTTCATACTCGTACTGTTTGTCCCTCTGCTAGTGCACGAGACACGTTGGAGAGTCGTGCTTGCCTTGCCTGAGGGCGAGAGCGTCCAGGTGGGTCTGGGAGCTGTCGGCTCGACGCGAGGCAGCTTCCTCACTCTCGGCCTACAGCTTCCTGTCTCCCTGCTGAGCATGTGTCACCAGGTCCCCCACAGGAGCCAGGGAGAGGCAGGAGGCAGGAGGCAGGCAGGCAGGCAGGCAGGCAGGCAGGCAGGCAGGCAGGCAGGTGTTACATCTCTAGATCCTGTGGTGCATGCCATCAGACTGACATGCTAGGTTCAGTTGAATGTAGCCTAGTATTCTTTCATTGTTGTTTGTCCCCCAGTGAAATATCTTTCAAATCTTTAGAAAACATTGGTCCTACACTTGTTCTGTTCACCAAACTGTCTTCAAAATAATTGTAAACCTTTTCAGGTAAAAACATATACAGTATATGAGGCTAGCTACCAAACCTTTTATCTGTGTGTGGACCTCAACTTTCATTGTTGTTTATATCTTTAAAATCTTTAGAAAACTGGTCCTACACTTGTTCTGTTAACAACCACTACAGTACGCTTGTATAAAAAAAACAGTTGGGCGCATTCAGAGAATCAAAGCGACGGATTATCATTATTTCGGCCTTTTGGAGGAAATGGAAAATGAAATCTGTAAAGACCTCAACAATTAATCAGGTGGTGAATCCCAGGAGAACTATTATCAAGAGGCTGTGACAGGTGTGTTTAATTAGAGCCGTGCAGACACTGTTTGCAACAAGGTTCTAATTCAATGTTATGGTCATTATGTTCCCTTGCCCATTACAGGTTCATTCAACTTTCTCAGGATAAGACTGTTGACACAATGTACTAGTACAATATGTAGCCATCAGCTCATGTCTCAGGTCATGTTCACACATAAAAAAAGTCCGAATCAGGACCCGGAGCAAGTGGATGAGTTTGCAACATTGTTGCATAAATTATTTCTCTGATTTGCGTTCTCACAGCCCTTCTTGTAAACGAAGTAACATACGCAATCGAAGCAACAGACGTGGTAGTTGATTGGTCAGAAAAATAAAAAATTGCCCGTTCGTCCCACTCTTATCCAGATCAACACACATGCGCTGTTGTTTTCCTATGGACAGCCTCGATGCGTCGTTTCTAACCGGAGCGAAACCACCCTTTTCAAGCGGAGCATCCGTCGGCTATTTGCTGCGGGAGCGACTTCGAATGCGCAGATCTCACAGCTCCAAACGACGCAGAGCAGAGCGAATTTTACCCTAAACTCCGATTCAAGTGAAGCAAATGTTCTAGTGAGAACACACCCTTAGACAATGTAGCAAGACGCAGAAGAAGATCAAGGAACATGCTAAAGATAGGGTAGCTACATCTGTTCTGTGCTTATAGTCCTGTCATTTATGAACCAGTAGCAATTCTAAATAGCAAACTGTCACACTACATGAATGTCTGCATCGTAAATTCATATGAAATATTTCTGTATGAAACGTAAAGTCTGTTTCTTTAAGCCTTTAAAAGATTGACTAGAATCAAGATGAGAATTACCCTGCAAATGCAGTAGCATTCACTTGGTACACAAGACCTTAATATGTGAATATTCAGCTCAGACACTCACTGCTCGCATCTCTACTCCATTACAGTTAATGACGAGCAGAATCAAAACAAGCTACCGCTTCAAATAGACAGTTCAACAAGTGCATGAGCTCTTTCATGTAATTAAGTGTTAACCTTTAATCATGAATAAACGCTTAGCAGAGTCCAACTCAACACTAAGTTACAGACAGTGAATAAAGACTGTACCAACATTATTAATAATAATAATAATAATAATAATAATACATTTTATTGGTAAAAGCACTTTACATAGGGAATCTCAAAGTGCTACAATTAAAAACAAGAAGATAAAACAATTCAATTAAAAGGCAAAAAAAAGGCTGTATTAAAAAGGTAGGTTTTAAGCCTTAAGGCCTCATTTAAAAGCATCCACAGACTGTGGTGCCCTTAGGTAGTCAGGGAGAGCATTCCACAGCCTAGGAGCAGCCGAGCAGAAGGCCCAATCTCCCATGGTGCGGAGCTTAGTCCTCCATACATTGGTATGGTGAGGGGTTGTAGAAGCCATGATGCCTTTGGAGGTCAGGAGAATTTAGACCTCGCTTGGACTGAACTTGGACGGAGCGACGGGAGAATGTTATCACAATTTCATTGGAGGTTACCTTCCAGAACCCTCCCCAACATGCCCGCAGATGACTGCTTGTTATGTGCGTCGTCTTGACTCTTTCAGACCAGCTGGGACTATTTCGCAAAGAGTTCACCAGAAATCCTGAGAGAAAAACGGAATTGTGTTTCTGTTTTGCCAGAAGTGCGCTCTATACACAACATAAAATGGATGAAGGCATTAGGTATCTGATTTGGTGAGGTGACTCACCACCACAAGTAAGGACATTAATCAAATTTAAAAAATAGAATAAGGTAATAAAGTGATAAAGTGATGGTAAAATGTATAAGAAATGACAACATTGCTACGACCTGGCAAGGAGGCAAAACAGAGGCAATATATACAGTACATAAAACAGCAGGGACCAGGGGGAAGTTATTTTAAAAGCAGGTGCCGTGATCAGAGACTATACCTAGTAATGAGGTTTTAAAAGAAGGTACTGAGATGAAGGTGTTGCGTTTTAGTGTCCAGTGTTTCCCCTAGGTTTGCTGCCTTGGGGGGGTGGCATGGACCGTGGCATGAACCCCCCCCCTCTGTGAAGATAATACCATGTGATGCTTGAAGGTATGTGAACCCCTTGTGCAATTATAGATACATTTTTTTACCATGAAATCTTTATTTAATCAGAACTTCTTTCTTTTCTTTTTTTTTATTCAGTCCTTTTTTATCTGACATAACAGGTTTATATTGACCAATTCTATTTGTTGGTTTAGAGGGAATCATACGTGTAGTAGGAAAACTAAATGATAAAGAAATTAGTTATTGTTTATCACTATGAAGTTTCAAACAGCACTATGAAGCTCATAATTATAATAATAATAATAATAATAACACAATGGGAGGGACAGGGGACTCGTTGTAATATTCCTTCTCGTGAAATACAGTAGAAATACAGCAGCCTTGAACATCAGACAAGAATGATTTACGCTGTGGGCAGGAAGACAAAACGTCTGACATCTGCGGGTCATGTAGGCGACGTGTCTGAGGCAGATGCTGCATATGTTGCATATAATAATAAGAGGATATTGGAACAGGGACGCTCCGATCAGCTCGGAGCAGCGGAGGCGGGCTAATGGACAGGAGGCGCCTTCTAGTGATTGTTGTCTCTCAGTAACAGATGCCAGATTGTAAAGACTACTACGTCATTTGACATCGAGGGCGCGCTACAAGTAGGTGAGTACGGCTCTGCGCTGCTAGTGTTAAGGGCTATTCCCATCCCTGTATTGTTCTCTGCAACTGAAAAAGCCCAAGTGGAAAGTCTGAAAAGGGCAGACACAGCTTGGATGACGGCATAGGAGAAACTAACTTCTTTTTTATTATATATTTTTTTACCATAACTGACTATGCGCAGACTGCATTAATTGGTGTGGATTGTCCTTTCACCTTTCAGCTTGACCACATCCATATGTCTCCGAGGAGCTCTCGCAAACAACTGTGAAACAACGGGTTGTGTCCAGGAGCAGAGCATGGTTAATTCAGCTCTCAGGTTTGTGACAGCTAATAAAAGACCAGCCCCTAATTAAATCAGTAACACCCTCTGTTCATCTCCGCTCCGCTCTCCTGTCTCCTCCAGGCAAACGGAGAGCATTTTAACAAAGTACTCTCTGGGGACGGCAGTGACAGGCATCATCATAAAGGGCATTACAGAGATTAAGGAATAACATACACTGAAAGACACACACTCCACTACACACCTGCTTACAGGTGAGCACTTTGGTGTGCAAACAGACATGCGTCCCAAGATCTATGTTATGTATCTCATGTATTTCCATCTTCCATCGCACACTCCAAGGTGTGCCAGTCTGACCGATAATCGAGGGCATAAAGAGAGTGAAGAGGTTAGAGTCCGAATTAGGGATTGGAATTGGTAAGACGTTATTGATAGCGATTCCATTATCGATTCCTCTTATCGGTTCAATTCCTTATCGATTCCTGATACATTTTCTGTGTGGGAAAAAAAGTAGGCCTGCACAGGTACAGTGTCAACGCAGCTGTTTTATTATCTCAAGTCTCTGAACACAGTGTGTAATATCTGAACATAACATTTGAACATGAATAAAATGAGCTTGAGCAGCTGGCTTCTGAAAACTGTTTTCTTCTTATGCATCTGTTGACAAGCATAAACGGTTGTGCTATAAACAGCAAGCACATCAAAAGACGAGGCTTAATAATAAACACATTTGTAAATACACTCTGGAAATCTGGCAACAATTTTACGTTATCGTGTTAACATTGACGTTGACGTTAGCTAGCTTTCTGTTGCTAACTTTAGTGATGTTGACAGTAGATACTCATTAACTATCGTTGCCATTTTTATCTTTTAAAATTCATTCAAATGAATGTTAATTCATGTAAACATGATTATTACCTGTTTTGTTAAACGTAGATTACTGTTACAGTGATGGGTTTGAAGAAAAAAACCTTGGTGAAGTACTGAAAGTCGTAACAGCACCACAAAACCAACTAGTGGCCAAAGATATGACATCCGTTCTAATAAGGACTGCCATTTGATTTGATATCTATGGTTCAGACGCTTGGACAACTGTGCAAAACACACCGACATCGATAAGAGAATCGACAACCTCAGATGTTATTGATAACCTCAGATGTTATTGATACCAATGTATCAAAAAATGTGTTACTGGTTCTCAATTCTCATCCCTAGTCAGAATTGATAGCAGGGTTCCAGGTTAGGTTTAGTTGACTCAAAATGCATGCTTTAACAAACGTTGTTTTGACCTTTGATGAGTACATAGCCATTGAGGCCGGTACACACAATGGTACACAAAGCAAGAATGTGACAGGCATTAGAGACGGTAGCCTGGGAGAGGGCAGCTCATCTGACTCTCATTCCGGTGCATTTCACACTGTGACTCTCTCTTTACGAGCAGCCCGGTACCAAAGCGGAGACGGAAAGTGAGCCCAGGTAATGAGATACAGGCTCAAACACTGGGATGGAAACCACTGGGTCGGAAAGAGAAAGACGCACACTGCTCACACAACCACTGTGAAATGGACTAAATCAATTTCCGTGGCGGTGAGCAGTGGGCTGAAAGCTGGCTCCCTTCAGTTCTCCAACTTAAAAGAGGATTTTTTTTTTTCATGATATCTTCTATCGTCGTCTTGAGCCGCGGAGGAGGCGAGCCAGACGGGCTCCGGTGTGCAGAGGGCTCCATTGAGTCAAGTGGTCATGCGTAGCACAAGAAAGCATTTTACGCATACAGTAGTATGTACCAAGAAGCTTAGCAGCACACAGCTACAAAGAGAGGTCGTGTCACTGACTATGTACTTGGCTAATTGCTGTTTTTGATGTATTTGCCATAGTTCCCTTAAATGTTTTAATCTAAAAGGGGGTTACTCTTTTCACTTTCAAACGTAGGCCAAACAAAAATCCTTGATAGCAAAGTTTAACAAAACATACAACTCTATGCTGAAGGACTACTTCTAACAATTCCGACTGAAAACTTTGCATTCGCTCAAAACGCGAACGCAGTTTCAAAGTTTGGTAGCAGAAAGCCCAAAAATGTCCCTGGATTTTTTTATGTAACCACATTTCACAAAAACCCTTCTACCAGGTGTCATCTTTATAGTGCATTATTTACAACCTACTATACAACCTACCAAAACTCAATTAAAACTGTTAACTTTTATAGCTGGCTACTGTTTGAGGTATATATGTAACAGTACATGTGGGAAAACTAGGGTTATGGTTAGGTGCTACGTCGACTTGGTACATGCTGGCATGTCTAACCCTACCCCTACCCCTAACCCGACCCCCAAACCTAACCCTAACCCTAGTTTCCCACATGTACCGTAACATATACAGAAGTATGATGAGCACCCCTCCATTTCGTATGAAATGTGGCTGGCTAAACTAGCTGACCAATCTATGCTAGTTTAGGTCCTCATTGCCAACGCAATAAATATTGCACATTCAACTTCAAAACTTTTGCTTGTCATACAATCCCTATCATTTCTTTATGGATTGGAGTGTTATAATGTATTTAGCTGTGTGGTTTTATTTAGTTAATACCAGTGTCTGGTCTAAATGTCATGGGAATATGTTGAATTAAAGTAATTGTTGAATACTTATTCCCCCCCCACTGTATGTGGGTATTTGGTAACAGAATGACCCAGAGACTGGGTAATGATTCTTCATCAGAAACATAACCATTTCCAAGTGTTGATATTAGTTGACCTGGGTCTATAGACTTTTTCTGGCAGATGTTTTCTTAGAAACTTTCCCATACGACTTCCAGGAAGTCAAAGACATTCCTTATTCCTATTTGTATGATAAATGATTGAGAAATATATTTCTGACTTTCATTTCCCCCAAAATATATACTCTTAGCTTTCATCTTACACCCAATTTGATATGCTCTGATGAACTTCACATTATGGTCCTCATGGGTCCTTTAACACAGAACTGCTTTAAGCAATATTCTATGTACTGGCAGCCCCATTGAACTCTCTACTGCTCTGAAACCAGAACCACACAGTGGTTTTGACTGGGGGGGGGCTGAAAGAAATATCAGAGATGCAGCAGACCTGTGGACAATCAATTATAAGTATGAAGTGTGCTGCCATTACGACAGAAATAATAGAAAACGCATCGACGTCAAAGTCAAACATTTCCATAAACGACCCAGTTATTACCTATTACCAAGTATGACTAACGCAGCGACACTGACATGAAAAGCTTGAGAATTAGCCTATAAATAAATATGCATACATATAAAAGGGCTTTTGGGTGTAATATGTGGGCTGTCACTCCATGACACACTGTGAGTGAGGCGGGTATGAACAATTACACACCTGACTGCCAAACCATTTCTAATATAAATATATATCTTTTTTTTATATTAGAAATGTTAAAACGTCAGGGCTGAATATGTGCATCACAGACAATGACACACACACATAGCAAACAGAACAAAGTGAAAATACTGCCAAAACCCTTCATAAAACTGATTTTAACTAGCCTATAGGAATAGGGATAGATTATGCATTCAATCCAACACTTCTAACCCAGGCCCAGAGCAGGCAGATCTGTATCAACTTCAGCACACTGCCCAGAAACAGGCCAACAAAGAGCCGAGCGGTATCCCGTGGATTGGAGCAAACATTTAACAACAAACAAATGCTATTAAGAGCTGAGTGGATGTGGTGGTCTGTAGAGGGAGGGAAGATGACTCATTAAAGGCATGCAAGAGCGCACATTTATTTACAGGGCAATTATAGCAGTGCATCCAGCCCCGAGGAGCACTGTTGGAATGCAGCGTGGGGGGGGGGGAGAGGCAGGAGACGAGCCGTATCACTTTCCAGAGAGGCAACGGGGGGAAGAGGATCTACCTGCTCCAGCTGAGCAACGTTACCCAAAGCCTGAGGACAGATGGTGACAGTGTGATCCAAGCGTGAAGTCGTGTTTCTCTTTCATTAACCTGACACTGAAGGAACAAACAAAAACACAAACACACGCACGAATGCACGAATGTGTGGGGCTCATCCAAATGATTGGACAAAACAAAAACGTAAGCGCGCAAGCCTTAATAAAAACAACCATCCACACAAAAATAACCTACAGACACAAACACGTCTCTGCACCCGTACTATCGGCCTTCATCAACATCTCCTTCATCTCTCCTTCTCTCCCACTCTCTCTCTCTCTTTCCCTTTTCGGGTGCCTCCACTGAAATATCAGTGGGAAGAAGAGGAACTTTTTAGAGACTGTTCTGAGCCAGAAGGTTTTTTTTTGCTCAAGAGACTTCACTGGACGATGTTGAAGAGTAGAAAAGTACAGTGAGCAGCGCTGGTATGTCTAGTCTACATGCATGAGGGGGCAGCACTGCAGTGGTGTCTGAAGAGATCAGGCGTGGGTAGTCACAGGACAGACTGGAACCAGAGCTGCCTGGTGTCTGTGTGTGCACTGTGTGTGTGTGTGTGTGTGTGTGTGTGTGTGTGTGTGTGTGTGTGTGTGTGTGTGTGTGTGTGTGTGTGTGTGTGTGTACTGTGCACAGCCACAACAGCAGCAGAACAAGCCAGCAACTTCTCATGTCCTGAGGGAAAGCAAAGCATTCAGAAGCAGACCACACCCAGGCTACAGCACATTCAAATCAGGAATCCCCCAGCGAGGACGATCAATCACCATATGGAAAAGAAAAAAAAGAAAACACAACTTTGTCCAACAGATACAACTTTAGAGCAGAGTTTTCTTTAGAGCAGAGTTTTCATTTTCAGCAGTATTGGTGTAAATGTGATCCATGCATTTGGACGAGGCAGTGCTTGTTTTGTTAGTGTACACCCTGGTAGGTTGGTTCATAACCTGAACCAGAGTACAGAGTATGTTTAGGTCTCCCAGGATATTTCATATGCTCCCGCATATCCCTGTCCTTTCTGTAAATGCTGTGTCCCCAGTGTATCTCCACTGTGACATCGTCAAATGTATTATCTAAATGAGTTTCAGAAAGGGCTAGAATGTGAATTTTGTCAGACGATCTATATCCTGAACTTTATTTCTTAGGCTCCATATATTCACATGAGCCATGTTTTAGCCCTTTTTCGGGATGCGTTGACATAAACACGGTGTGAGAAAATCGATATTCCATCCAGTGTGTATTGCCTGAGATTATGAACCGATATTCTTGGCTGATCTTTCCTCTCCGGCAATCCTTTGGGAGGCAGAGTGGACAATAAGGGTGTGTTCACTTTTGCTTCACTTGAATCGGAGTTTAGGATAAAATTCGCTTTGCTCTGCGTCGTTTGGAGCTGTGAGAACGCGCATTCGAAGTCGCTCCCGGAGCAAACAACCAACGCATGCTCCGCTTGAAAAGGGTGGTTTCGCTCCGATTAGAAACGACGCATCGAGGCTGTCCATAGGAAAACAACAGCGCATGCGTGCGTGTTGATCTGGATAAGAGCGGGACGAACGGGCAATTTTAAATTTTTCGGACCAATCAACTATCACGTCTGTTGCTTCGATATGTTACTTCGTTTACATAAAGGGCTGTGAGAATGCGAATCAGGCAAATAATTTCTGCAACAATGTTGCAAACTCATCCACTTGCTCCGGGTCCTGATTCAGACTTTCATGTGAGAACATGACCAAAGACATGAGCTGATGGCTAAATATTGTACTAGTACATTGTGTCAACAGTCTTATCCTGAGAAAGTTGAATGAAACTGTAATGGGCAAGGGAAAATCATTACCATAACATTGAATTAGAACCTTGCTGCAAACAATGTCTGCACGGCTCTAATTAAACACACCTGTCAGCCTCTTGATAATAGTTCCCATGGGATTCAGCATCTGATTAATTGCTGGGCCTACAGATTACCGGGTCCAGATTACCGGATACTTTCATGTGAGAACATGACCTCAGTCTGTCGTATCACAGGAGTGCTGTGTCACCATGCCCGTGTTCCGCCCACACGGCTGGTAAGAGTTATTGTGGATGAAAAAACGTCTGCTAAATGACTAAAACGTAATTGTGTATGGAACATGCAAAGAAATGCAGCACATGTTATCTGCTTCTACAACAATGGGGAATGGGAGAGAGCTCTGATCAAATGTTTGGATTGTTTATCTGGGGCAGATAAAAGAAGAATGCAGCCCTCCCAGGGACGCTTGGCTACGACACTCTTCAGTCAGACCAGAGCCCAAGGACAGATGACGACACCCACCAAGGCCTGTTTCTCTTTCATTCACCTGACACTGAAGGGACTAACACACACACACACACACACACACACGCACACACAATAGACCTGTCGCTAAGCCACGCCCCCTTTGAAAACTCGGACAAACAAACAACGCTCGCTCAAATTCTTCACTGACAGTGACTGACTGACCGACTGTGACTGAATTACATACCAACTCTTACCTTGAGGACACCAACATGAGCCCTGCTTACCCGTACCTCCGCCGTTCTGTTCGTGGTGATTTTAGAGGCAATAGATTATTTTTGCCCCGCGCATATTGCTATGAATAGTTCGAAGCTAGGTGCTTGCACGTTAGGTGCGAGAATGCTCGGTTAACCCATTAGCGGGAACATTATTTGTTTCACAAAATAGGCTGATTTAATTGACCATGAACATCAGAGACATACATTACGAATGTTCATCTAAAATACTCTATACTGAGCACTGGTATAAGAACATGAACCAGAGAACAGCAGTAAATGCAATAACCCACAGTCGTCGCTGATGATGTTGCATTTTCGATTACGGGATTAAAGGGACCGGCGACGGGCGAAGAGAGAAATCCAAATGTCCCGCTAAATTCGGACCAATCACAAAACTGTTTTGAAAGCGCGCCACCGCGCGCCGCGCGCCTGTTGAGAGCGATTCAGTCTCGATTGCAGTGCGAACACAAACGACGAGGTTAATTGTAACATATTGTAACTAACTACGCCCTAAATCGTAACGAAATGTAGGTCTGGAAGCGGCCTAAATCTAGCTTCAATCTGCTTTTTTTCTGTTCTCCGGTCATAATAACTCGCTGCCTTTCTGCGCAGCCTGAATCAAAGTGGACTGTCTGAATCAATTAGTGTCGGAGGAAATTCATTCGTGGCGGCCCGCCACAAATAAATGCTTATAGAGGAAACACTGCACTCTTAAGGTGTCTATTAGCAATTTACAGGGATGCAAACTGGTGATGGCCCAAAAAGGTGACAAATTTGTTTTTGCCTGAAGACAAAGAACATTTATGAAAATTGTTGACCTATTTTGAGGTAGAAACGGCTAAAACGGCTAAAAGGTGTCAAGTTTGCACCCCTGAATTTAAAAAGTCAGAGACCCCGGTTTTCGGTGTAGGGCCTCCAACCCGACATGTTGAAAAGTAGAAAAATACAGCGAGCAGCGCTGGTATGTCTAGTCTACATGCATGAGGGGGCAGCACTGCAGTGGTGTCTGAAGAGATCAGGCGTGGGTAGTCACAGGACAGACTGGACCCAGAGCTGCCTGGTGTCTGTGTGTGCACTGTGTGTGTGTGTGTGTGTGTGTGTGTGTGTGTGTGTGTGTGTGTGTGTGTGTGTGTGTGTGTGTGTGTGTGTGTGTGTGTGTGTGTGTGTGTGTACTGTGCAACAGCAGCAGAACCAGCCAGCAACTTCTCATGTCCTGAGGGAAAGCAGTCAGAACAGAAGCAGACCACACCCAGGCTACAGCACATTCACATCAGGAATCCCCCAGCGAGGATCATTACCATATGGAACATGCAAAGAAATGCAGCATAAGTTATCTGCTTCTAAAATAATGGGGGATGGGATAGACATCTGATAAAATGATTGGATTGCAAAAAAAAAGAAAAGCCATCAGAATTAATTGGAAGATGATTGTATGGGCCTGACTACTGCCTGGAGTGGACCACTTACAGAGCAGGTGTTGTTTACTACATGTTGTAAGGTATAAAATAACAAAGACAATACAGAATAGTCACACAGCTGGCTGGGCATGCCGAAACCGTCGCTAGAGCGCAACACACATTGCACTTGGTTGAACTTGTTGTTGTCATTTTGGTAGGAATCACGCGTATACAATTATTTCCTGCCTTTCCAGCACACTGACTGCGTCACTCAACGCTGGCGTTGTTGAACAACTGAGTCTAAGGTTAGCCTAACAGGCCACCATTGTTTCTGGGGGAAGAGAGGACTCAAGGAAGTAGGGGGGGTAGTCAATGAGAGTTTTACAAACGACAGGTTGAAAATTCAACAATCCCAGGGGGCTTTTTACTACTTCACTGCTCAGTGATGAGCTCAACCAGGAGGGGGCACGACTACCACAGCCCTGGAGGGCCAAACTTAGTGGAAAAGCTGACAGACTGTCTGATGGGGCTGGGATCTCTCTCTCTCTCTCTCTTCCTACCCTTGCATGGAGGCCTGTGCAGTACAAAACTGAGACCCTTTCCCCGTCAATAGTCCAATATCACAGGCAGACCCCACCCCCCCCCCCCCTCAGGGGGGGCTTTACCGCCACTTCATATAGAAATTTGAGTCTGAGAAGAACCCCTGGGAGGCTGGTGAGGATATTGAACAGAGACACTTCTAATCCAGAGCCAAGCTGTTCTTTTATTGCTTTTAGTTGATTTATTTTATTTTTATAGCCTGGAGTCAAACCCCGACGCTCTCCAGTCAAAGCACTGACTGATTCACCAAAGCAAGTATTAGCCTAGCGCACACGCACGCACGCCTGTATCAACATACATACCCCACCCTCACAGCTGACAGTACAACTAGACAGAAGCCCATGTTAGATATATCAGATGAATTGATGCCAAATGGCAAAAACAACTGCTGCTAAAAAAACAACATCTAATTGTGGGTTTCTTATTATTACAAGGCACTGCTCAAGAAAAGCAAACATATGCCTTTCATTAAAGTTCACGGTGGCCATCTCTCTCCCTATAGCTATGTGCCTCTAGAGCATTTGCTGTGTACATAATGAAAGACAAATCCTGTCTGTACACACGATGCTCCCACATACACTCCAGAGAGCTAGGAATAGTTGAAGCCACAACAGCCAGGGAAAACAAATAAGTAGCTAGGCTATGTGGCGAGATATTGACTTACTGTATTTAAAATGATTCAGCCATGTTCCATTAGCTGCTGTTAGGACGCTGGGAAAAAGAATAAAGGCCAGTAAACGAGGCAGTGTCTTTGCCAATGCCTTGTCATGCTATGAGTGCAAGTGTACTCACTACGGAAACAAGGAGTTTCAAGAGAATTAGTGTGGATATGTGTGTTTGTTTGTTCAGATGTGTCAGTGACAGTGTACCTGTACTAGTATGCACAATGGGCAAGTATGCGCTATGTGCAATCGGCGCAATCAGTAGAATCACTCAAGACCAGGGCAACCTTGGACACTCATGATAACAGCAGGGACCAGACTGCAACAATGTTCCTGCTGTGTAGCGGAGCCATGCAGTGACTCCATTCTTCCACATGTTGTTGTGTTATAGACTCAATTGTTTCAAGACTCCAAATGTTTGCAAAAGTGCATTTCAATTTCAATAGGCCTACATTAAAACCATTTTGTCGTTATGGGGAATTGTGTGTGGACTGATGGCAAAAAATGAACTTAATCTGTTTTAAATGTAGTCTATAACACAATACAATGGGGAAAAAGTGAAGGGGTCTGAATACTTTCTGAAGGCACTGTATATAGTATGTATGGCAGTAATAGATAATAAAAGCATTGAACTCATTTAGTGCCACGGGTGAATTTAATCACCCAAATTGTCAACATTCCAGAGTGCCACGGGTGAATTTATTCTCCAAAAATGCAAATGATTATGATGCATCATATTGCATCATATTAGGTAAATACAGCATAAAACTCTTGGCACTCTAGGTGGTGAGTGTTCTGGAATCGGCAGTGTGGTGAGTTAAGAGTGAGTTTGAAAAAAAGAAGACATACTGTGATGAAGCGTTGAACGTCAGATGAGGGCCTGATGCCCAAAATACATTGGCATGGCCTTGTTCAAATCTCTGGAACCGTGCGTCTAAACATTCACATGACAATTACAGACAAGGACAGCCACTGGTCTTATGCGAGAGAGAGAGAGAGAGAGAGAGAGAGAGAGAGAGAGAGAGAGAGAGAGAGAGAGAGAAAGAGAGAGAGAGGGCAGGTGGATGAGAGAAGAGAGTGAGGCAGGGGGAGAGGGTCAGAAGAACGACTGGTAAAAAAAAGTAAAAATGTCGAGGCAGAAGCTTGGTAGACTGATGCGATGTTGTGACTCACACAGCACTGCCACAGAACCAACTTCAAATTCTCCTCAACTAAAAAGGACAACATCAAATCCCCCCAAGGAAATAGCCTTCCGACAAAATGACAAAATTCTGACAAAAAGGAGCAGACAACATCCTAACAAATAAGCCAGTCCTGAGCCGTAGTGGAGGGGGATCTGGACGGTTAGTTGTATGCTAGGCAGAGGAGGACATACTGTATGCTAGAGGTGGCAGTAGGCAGGGTGAGGCAGGGTACTTTGCTCTGCAGACAGCGAGCCAGGCCAGCAGCAATAACACGGCTGGGCTCCTCATTCCTCTGCTGCTGCTGCTGCTGCTGCTGCGTCCTGGTTGGAGAGAGGATTGTCACGCACGGGAGATCCCGGGCTGGAGGGAGTTAAGCCCACAGCCAGTCAGCAGCTGGTGGCAGGCACAGGGAGGTAGCCTAGCCCTAGCTAAAGCCTTGGCTGGGCTGGCTGGGCCTTGGTGGGTATGTAGCCTAACTGACGTTTTCTCAGCGATTAGGCTACTGCCTCCCAGCCTCTGAGTCACTCTCAGGCCCCGCTGCCAGGCTATTACAAGGGGAAGGTAAAGCAGCGCGAATACGAAGGAGGAGAAGGAGAGATTGATGGAGAGACACAGGGGGGACGTGGGACGAGGAGGGAGGGACAGGGAGGTTTTGAATGGCTGTGGTTGTCGGCCTGTCATTGTCAAAAGAAATACTGCAGCAGGCTGTCACAGACAACAATTCATTTTGAATATGAAATATCTTGTTTTTAAAAAAACTGAAGCTGAAGCATGGAATGGATACTGGGACATTACTCCCAGATACTGGGACATTACTAGAAAGTTACTCTATGACTAGTTCATGTTGTTTTGGGGGATGGGCATTTAGTTCTCACCAGTTTTTGGCCTAGCTGTTGACAAAAGTAGTAAATCAGTGTAGGCTTTCTTCTGGTTCCCACTGAAACATTAACATTCACACTAGAAGGGCTGACCGTCTTGAAACATACCATTAGAAACCAACCCCCCCTCCCCTCCCCACAGCACAGCACAGCCTATGAAAAATACAACGTGTTAAACTTAAAATGGACAAATTCCCACAACACAGAAAATGGGACACATGTTGTGTAATGAACCAAGCACCAGACTGACACAACGTGATTGGTTCAAATAACAGCTAAAATGTAGGCGGAGCCTTTGGAATCAATTCTCCCAAGTCACCCGTCAGTCTTGTTTAGAACATTTAATTCCCCTCTCTGAATGTAATTGTGTGTTGAAGGATACCTATTACACTCAATTGGGCTTTATTGCTTTTTAAGAGATACAGAGTACTCTTTATTAAAGAAAGCAGTTTGACACCTCTTCTCTGAAGTGACGACCTTTCACATTATTGTATAATGAGACAATTAGTGACTTCATTAACATGAATAGCCTAATCCCTGAGATGCATTTCAATTTGAAGACGTGGATGAGAAAGGGAGAAGAGAGGGGAGACAGAGAAATAAAAAATTAAAAATCTCAGAGAAAAACAGGCCTAAATCATCAGGAGACCCAGAGAGAAGTAATCTCTGTTGTTTCTTCGATGTACAAACAAGTGTGGGTGAAGTGAGGTTTCCCATTCAATCATTTAGGGATCTGATTTGCCCTGAACTCTGGCAGATAAACACTATTGCGCCGGTTGTTTGTATACCTCTGTCTTAGACCAACCGAAAAGAATGTGGCGGGTCACAGATAATTGGATTCGGGCAACAAACAAACAGAAACGGAGCCCTGACAGGTTGACAATGGGAGCATGTGGCTGAAGGGTAAATTTGCACAAGAATCGCTTGGTGCTTTCTGAAGTGCATTCCACCAAAATGGGGGCACGCAGGGGCGGCTCTGTGTTCCCAGCGAGAGCCTCCCTTTCACCAGCCCCCCCGGCTCTTCCCCCCTCACACAACAGATCAACAACTGTCTGCCCAAATCTCTGGGGAGGCAGGCAGGGGGCTGTCCACGTCCATGTCTGCTAGCAGCTTCTTTCTGGAGACCCAGTGACTGTGATATTGAACAGTCATGCAGGCAGAGAATCACTGGCTCTCATTCAGCTCAAATCCACTACAACCCAGACCTTCC
This sequence comes from Nansenia antarctica, assembly GCF_963989245.1. Classification (NCBI taxonomy): domain Eukaryota; kingdom Metazoa; phylum Chordata; class Actinopteri; order Argentiniformes; family Microstomatidae; genus Nansenia; species Nansenia antarctica. The sequence continues at coordinate 18,470,150 of NC_137674.1, forward strand.
GGTGACATCTCTAGAGGATGATAAATCCAGCCTGCGCCACAGAGCTGGGCTTCTCAGCAACAAACATTCTTCAATAAAAAAAATATATACTCCATGGTGTGGTGCACGGGCCTCCAAGCAGAACTCTCCTCATTAACACACACATTAAGTGCAACACAGATTTAATTTCCACCAGCTTTCTTTTCCCAGCTTCCAATTACGAGGATCACCAAGCAAATTCATCTTTAAGAAAAATCTGAATCCCTTTTCAATGAATGAAAAAAACAGAGGAGGCTGGCGTGAGTAATTGCCAACTGCCTATACTCTGATCTTTATCTGTAGGGATCTCGGACAGGACAAGACAATGAGCCGGCGAAAAAATCGCATCGTAACAATGCAGTGATGAATCACAAAGGCTAATAACACCTGGTCATAACTGCAACCCTCTCTTCATCTCCCTCACTCACTACACGCTCTATCAGCACAGAAATACTTGACAGCATTAATCTTGACAGCGAGTCCCAATGCAAACATCCCACACAGTCTCCGTCTTAATTGACATAACCCAAACAGAGCACGACATTACCATAGCACACATCCTAGAACATATCCCCCCCCTGCGCTATCCTCAGAGGTGAAGTTTCAGTCCCTAAACCACATGCTTCTACCCCCCCGGAGGTCTCATGCCACGTGGGCAGAGGGCACCAGTGTGAGGAGAGCTCGGTCAGCCAGCTCCAGCTGTGTGAGACTGCTGGCAGAGGGTTCCACTCAGGGGACAGGCCTGGGGAGAGACACTGAGTGGTGCTGACAGCTCTTTAGAGGCTGTTGGGACTCAGCCACTGTTCCTATACTGTACCTGTAGTTGTCCTCTTCCATAGAGAATAGCACAAGAGTCCTTTTCACACTGCAGTCATCTCAACCAACATTGTTCTGTAGTTTAGCTAACCAGACAGGTGAAGAGTTATATCGACCAGCAAATAAATACCATATCCATGGAAACACAGTGAGTAGGGAGGGATATCAATGTTTTCCCGTAACTGTCTTTCCTGTTTTTCAAAAACGTCAACTAGGCCTAGTTGAGGACGGAAGCCTCTACAGAGCCGTCTACACGTTGGTCCTCTAAAGCCTCAGAAAACCTAAAACATGGGGAGCTTAGTGACGTAGCACACTAATGGGCATACCACATAATCGCAAGGTCCCTGTTTCGATTCCGACCCTCGACATATCTTGCATGTCATCCCTCCTCACTCACTCCTTCCCTCCTCACTCACTCCTTCCTGTCAATCTCTACTGTCTCAATCTCTACTGTCTCTATCTAGTGTCTCAATCTACTGTCTCAATCTCTACTGTCTCTATCTACTGTCTCTATCTACTGTCTCACGGCCAAGCTCCACCATGGCCATCGAGCGTTGCGTCAAATGTGCGTTGCGTCCGAAATTGGGATCAAATGCATTGTAATCAATGAAAGGTGCTCCACTTGCTGCGTTGCGTCAGCGTTGCGTTGCGTCCGATGGCTGCGTCAAAAGTAGACATTCAAAAAAGTTAGATTTTTGACGGTGGACGCAGACGTCACAATGAGACCAATTGACAATTGAGTCAGTGGAGCTAGAGTAGAACGTTGACGTTGACGCAACGCAGTAGGTGGAGCTTGGACAACGGGAAGTTGACGCAACGCCGATGGCGAGTTGACGCAACGCAGCAGGTGGAGCTTGGCCGTTAATCTCTACTGTCTCTATCTACTGTCTCAATCTCTACTGTCTCTATCCCAATAAAGCAGGAATGCCCTAAAATAACATATTTCAAGAAAATCTAAAGCTCTAAGCCTCTAACCAATTCAACTCCCAAAAACCTGTGGTAAAAAAAGAACAACAGACAAATCCTGATGCTGATTTAGTTTGAGAAAACCATTTTTATCAGTAGACCACTACGTAACCCAAGCTCATCTCCAAAAGAAAACAACATGACAAGATAGAAGAGGACAGTGGGTGACAAGGACCACCACAAGGACAAGGTTTTATATAAGGAACATTTTTGCTACATTCCAACTATAGCTTTGCAATGTGCTACGTGTCCCTACGCATTTCAATCTCAAATGAATGCAATGAATAATTAGCCAGCAGCCACCCTGACCCTTTTCACGGTTTCTCTCAGAGACATGGTAGCCCATACACCACCCAGATTGTCATCACTTTGGTACCACCTAGATATTCAATCAGAAAAATACAAAAACAATAGAGAATTTCCTTCCTCCAACAATTTAAAAATCATGGAAACGAGGAATCAGGGCTTCAATGGTTAGCGAATGTAAATCACTTGAGCATCAAGGTTTGATTGTATAGTGCTATGATGAGTCTCAGCTCCTAGATGTGTGTCTGATATGAATTCATGTTTATTGATTGCGTATGACTGAGAACGTGCTTAGTAATGAGACCAGGGTCAATATTAATATCTAAAGCAATGCATTTCCATTAACTAGGCTAATTGGTGAACAATGCTTGAGAGGTTACACTACAATATACCGCATGATCAACCCTGCTACATAGACAAAGGTGTTGCACCTTATTCATAGTTGGCGTATCTCCGAAACGAGACTGCCGATGACCTGCTACTAAGTCATACGTCTGTCTCTACTTAGTGGATAATAGATTAGTGACGATCACTTACGGTTCCGTCTCTATGGGTGAAGTGCATTTAGCCACCATCAAACTTTTTCATTTGAACATGTTTAACTCCTACCTCGTTTCATGGAATAAGCAAGGTTTTTCCTCCAAGTGAAGCAGGATGACAGGTGGCTAGATGCCCCGATCTTTGGATGACAGGTGGCTAGATGACACATAGATCTATGGCCGTTCAGAGGAAATAACGGGATTAACACGACAAGACTCGCAGCCAGTCATTTAGCAAAATGAGACACGAGCCACGCATTGACAGATGACTGACAAGAAAGAAAGCGACATTGTCACAATCGATATCATACATTTATTATAGCGGTTTTCGCGTTTCGAGTCCGTTGAAAATATTATTCTTTTGGAA